>NW_026887257.1:0-11426 GCF_032173495.1 Musca vetustissima
GTAAATTTCATTCGGGCAGATTTAGAGTCGTTTGCGAACAATGGGATAAATTTATTTACACTTTTCAAAATTTAGTCTCAATCAGACACCCGTTGATTATTTGGAGCACAAATAACATAAAAGGGGACGAAAATATATATGGAAGCTGTGTCTTCATCGGCTCCAATTTCAACAAAACCTTTTGTAAAATCTCGTGCAAATCGAAAGAAATATATATATATATATACATATATATATATATATGGGAGCTATATGTAAATTTGAACCGATTTCTACGAAACTAAGCCCACATCATCATTTCAGGCACAATTCAGTACGAAATGCCAAATTTTGTGCAATTCGAAAGATATATATTGACTTTTGTGCAACATTCACATAAAATCGGACGAAAATATATATGGGAACTATATCTAAATCTGAACAGATTCCAATTTCCATAGGGATCGTGCTTGGGCCAAATAAATGAGCTGTACCAAATTTCATTCAAATCGGATTATTAATTCGACCTGTACTTTGTTTCAAATTTAACATCAATAGACGGATTGAGGGACGGAGATGCATAGATTGACTCAGAAAGTGCATACTCTTTTCTTTTTGCCTGTTACAATCATATGCACAAAGACATAATAGACTGTACTACAGTGTGGTGATGGCCATAAACACGCAGAGAGAATACAGGAAACCTCTCATCCTCCTCGGACTAACTACCATTCAAGGCGATGAGTTGCCTTTGGGTGTCTTGTCCTGGACTATGATGCTAATGCTAGTAAAGTATCATAATGGGGCAACACATCGACGTTCATGAACCGAATGAGAGGTGAAGTAGTTTAAGTGAAGTCTATCGGAAAAATGCTCGGAAAATGCTCATAGGATGCTATCCTCTCAGATTCCTACCATTAGGGTAAATCGGGCGCTTTATAGGAACCCTCCGAAATCGAACTGTTCATAATTTCTGTGTTAAAACAGCAGTTGTCAATATGATCTCAAAACGGCCAATGATGTTGAGAAGTTAGTATGTGAGGTAAGAGGATTTCTTTTCAGATAAGACTTCTTGGCCATTAAAATACCCTGGTGGAAAAAAAACTGGAATACTATAACAAAGCAATTAATACAAAACTAATTGGGACGTTTATAGGGAACAATTCAATAAATACTAAATTGAAATCAGGAAGACTAAATGATATGTATTAGTGAGCTGATTGAATGAGTAAAAACGCGTACTATTAATAGGTAGCACTAAACGAAACGGTGGTATTAATAGGTAGCACTAAACATCACCATTGTGTTAGAATCGTGTGGTAAACTTCTTAAAACTTGTATAGACCATAAACAGTTTTTAACGCTACAAATTTCCAGGAGCATATGATATAATAACGGTCATATTCCTGAATGGGAATTTTAAAGCCCCTCTTCGTTTATCATACACACCGCCGAGTCTGTGGAAAGAGGAAAATGTTACCTAATTCCAAAAAAATGGACTCAAAACGACTTTCAACCCTACAAATTCTCAGGACCAGATGATATACCATCAGCCGGGATCCTGAACAAAATCGATGATCTTAAAATTAAGTCTCTGGCCTATGCTTATTATATAGTCATGTAGATCATTGGCATATTTTTCCCGACCCTACCCGACATAATGCAAAGTGCATATCGTCTAAAGATAAATTCCCAAAAAATGTTACTCTTCACTAGGAAACGTAAGATCCCAATTTTCTCGCCTGTCTACCTTCAATAGAGCGATCTCAGACCTACTATTAAAATTGCCAGTTGTAATAATCTAATATGTCCTATATTTTAAAATCACGACTGTTGTATTTTCGGCATTTCCTGTCGATTAGTTAACATTTTCAATGGCTATAGTAATAAATATATACTTCATATTTCCCATGTGCTCCAAAATACTTTATTATTATTTAATTTATTCAAATAACACACCTGATCTGACTCTTAACAACATCAGGCAGCACAAAGGTCTCTTTGGACAGTTTTTGGTATTTACTTTCCTTTTGTTGCCATCTTTGGATATTTATTTCAAGCGTAAAAGTTCAACGAGATTCATAAATATGGTAGGCCACCTTAAAGATATTTATCTGCGGCTGTTAACATATCCTTTGGAATAGCCACGTTATGTTGAAGTTAATAAATGTGTCTTAGGCATTTTGAAACAAAACCAGTTGATGATGTAAATGATTTGCCTACTATACTCCAAGGCCTATTTAAATATTCTGAACAGAATACACAAAGTGAAATTACGACATCGACATTAGCATAAAAATCAATTTGTGAAAGAGAAAGATATTATAATTTATTGTTTTTGTTTTTAGTTAGGAAGATACAGATATGAAAACGAAGTCTTTTTATACCCTTCACCACACTGTGGTACAGGGTATTATGTCTTTGTGCATATGTTTGTAACAGGCAAAAGGAAACGAGATAGACACATGGTTCCTTTTGAGAATATGCATAGAATCACTTTCTAAGTCGATTTATGCATGTCCGTCCGTCCGTCCGTCCGTCTGTCTGTCTGTGCATGTTAAATTGTAAACAAAGTACAGGTCGCATTTATGATCCGAATTGGATGAAATTTGGCATAGGTCACTTATTCGGCTCAAGGACGAACTCTATTGAAATTGGGAAAAATCGGTTCAGATTTAGATATAGCTCCCATATATATATTTTACCGATTTAATGTAAACGGTCCCTATATATCTTTCGATTTGCACGAAATTTGGTACAGCCTAATCATTTAGGTCTATAATGATGTATGCCAAGTTTCGAGAAAATCGGTCCAGATTTAGATATAGCTCCCATATATAGTTTCGTCCGATTTCATGTAAATGGTGCCCCAAAGTCCCTATATATCTTTCGATTTGTACGAAATTTGGCATAACGTACTGAATTGAGCCTAGAGTGATGTCTGCCAAGTTTCGAGAAAATCGGTCCAGATTTAGATATAGCTCCCATATATAGCTTCGTCCGATTTCATGTAAATGGTGCCCCAAAGTCCCTATATATCTTTCGATTTGCACGAAATTTGGCATAACGTACTGTATTGAGCCTAGAATGATGTCTGCCAAGTTTCGTGAAAATCGGTCCTGATTTAGATATAGTTCCCATATATAGTTTCGCCCGATTTCATATAAATGGTGCATCAAAGTCCCTATATATCCTTCGATTTGGACGAAATTTGGCATAACGTACTGAATTAAGCCTAGAGTGATGTCTGTCAAGTTTCGAGTAAATCGGTCCAGATTTAGATATAGCTCCTATATATAGTTTCGTCCGATTTCATGTAAATGGTGCCCCAAAGTCCCTATATATCTATCGATTTGCACGAAATTTGGCGTAACGTACTGAATTGAGCCTAGAATGATGTCTGCCAAGTTTCGTGAAAATCGGTTCTGATTTAGATATAGCTCCCATATATAGTTTCGTCCGATTTTATATAATCGGTGCACTAAAGTCCCTATATATCCTTCGATTTGCACGAAATTTGGCATAACGTACTGAATTGAGCCTAGAGTGATGTCTGCCAAGTTTCGAGAAAATCGGTCCAGATTTCTATATAGCTCCCATATATAGTTTCGTCCGATTTCATGTAAATGGTACACCAAAGTCGCTATATATTTTTCGATTTGCACGAAATTTGGCATAACATACTGAATTGAGCCTAGAGTTATGTCTGCCTTGTTTCGTGAAAATCGGTCCAGATTTAGATATAGCTCCCTTTTAATATAGATTTACTTTAAGATTTTAAGTGATTATTTATACTCTTTCGAGTCGAGCTTGATGATCTAAATTTTGCAATGAAAAGGAAAGCCAGGAGAATAACCTACGTACCCACCATTATGCGACGCGTTTCGCCGTTGGTTAAGCGGCTCATCAGGCATATTGGGCTATGTGGCTTTACAAAGGTCGTACGTTGATAACTTGTATTTATTCCGCCCTGATGCGAAACTTGCATATGCGAATTAAATTCAAATTTGTCAAAGTTCGACATTTGTCTTCATTCTAGGAACAGTCCTTTTCAAAGCAGATTTTTGTTGTAGCGATGGATAATTAATCCACACACCTACAATTGCTTCCTGGTATACACATGTTTTTGCGCAACCGTTTTGGAAGTGTTGATGGCTCAGAACGTTAAGCGGTCTTGGCAACATCTGTGTTGCTCTGAGGACCTAGGTTCGAGCCCTAGCCGTGCTCGGCTGAAATTAATTTTTGTTATTTGAATTTTTGTGATCATTTGAAAGTGATTTTAAGTGATTATTTATACTCTTTCGAGTCGAGCTTGATGATCTAAATTTTGCAATGAAAAGGAAAGCCAGGAGAAGAACCTACGTACCCACCATTATGCGACGCGTTTCGCCGTTGGTTAAGCGGCTCATCAGGCATATTGGGCTATGTGGCTTTACAAAGGTCGTACGTTGATAACTTGTATTTATTCCGCCCTGATGCGAAAATTGCATATGCGAATTAAATTCAAATTTGTCAAAGTTCGACATTTGTCTTCATTCTAGGAACAGTCCTTTTCAAAGCAGATTTTTGTTGTAGCGATGGATAATTAATCCACACACCTACAATTGCTTCCTGGTATACACATGTTTTTGCGCAACCGTTTTGGAAGTGTTGATGGCTCAGAACGTTAAGCGGTCTTGGCAACATCTGTGTTGCTCTGAGGACCTAGGTTCGAGCCCTAGCCGTGCTCGGCTGAAATTAATTTTTGTTGTTTGAATTTTTGTGATCATTTGAAAGTGGGTACGTAGGTTCTTCTCCTGGTGGGTACGTAGGTTCTTCTCCTGGCTTTCCTTTTCATTGGTCCTTTTCACCTAGGTCCTCAGAGCAACACAGATGTTGCCAAGACCGCTTAACGTTCTGAGCCATCAACACTTCCAAAACGGTTGCGCAAAAACATGTGTATACCAGGAAGCAATTGTAGGTGTGTGGATTAATTATCCATCGCTACAACAAAAATCTGCTTTGAAAAGGACTGTTCCTAGAATGAAGACAAATGTCGAACTTTGACAAATTTGAATTTAATTCGCATATGCAAGTTTCGCATCAGGGCGGAATAAATACAAGTTATCAACGTACGACCTTTGTAAAGCCACATAGCCCAATATGCCTGATGAGCCGCTTAACCAACGGCGTAACGCTTCGCATAATGGTGGGTACGTAGGTTCTTCTCCTGGCTTTCCTTTTCATTGCAAAATTTAGATCATCAAGCTCGACTCGAAAGAGTATAAATAATCACTTAAAATCACTTTCAAATGATCACAAAAATTCAAATAACAAAAATTAATTTCAGCCGAGCACGGCTAGGGCTCGAACCTAGGTCCTCAGAGCAACACAGATGTTGCCAAGACCGCTTAACGTTCTGAGCCATCAACACTTCCAAAACGGTTGCGCAAAAACATGTGTATACCAGGAAGCAATTGTAGGTGTGTGGATTAATTATCCATCGCTACAACAAAAATCTGCTTTGAAAAGGACTGTTCCTAGAATGAAGACAAATGTCGAACTTTGACAAATTTGAATTTAATTCGCATATGCAAGTTTCGCATCAGGGCGGAATAAATACAAATTATCAACGTACGACCTTTGTAAAGCCACATAGCCCAATATGCCTGATGAGCCGCTTAACCAACGGCGAAACGCGTCGCATAATAGTGGGTACGTAGGTTCTTCTCCTGGCTTTCCTTTTCATTGCAAAATTTAGATCATCAAGCTCGACTCGAAAGAGTATAAATAATCACTTAAAATCACTTTCAAATGATCACAAAAATTCAAATAACAAAAATTGATTTACTTTAAGTAATTGACGCACCAAGGAACCAATGGGCTGATAGGAACAAAACGTTCTGAAATTAGTATAACCTAACCTGTGACAAGTTTTTTTTGAAATCGCTTAATATTTGGATAGAGCTTCCATATATATTTTCGCCCGATTTCAAGTAAATTGTTAGTCAGTTTGACATCAATTTTTGCACAACTTACGAAATTGAGCATAGAATTACGCAGTTGCGTTTTCTAGAATTACAGACATAGCCCAACGGATGACCTATTTATATTTGTTTGAACTCGATTTACATACTTAATGGATAGATCTAGGCAGATGCACATTTACATAAATATCACATATTTTATTTCATTCAATTTCATGTTAATAATCCTGTTTAATATACACATAGTGGTGAAGGGTATCATATAGTCGGCACCGTCCGACTTTACTACTTTCCTTACTGGTTTTGATTTAGGGGAGGGTTATAATATAAGGGCTATATGTCGTATACGTTGTGTAATATTGTATCTCTAAGAATGGTTAATACTCATACGCTCCCTAATATCACTCAGAAACATTGGATGGTTTTCGCGATACCGAATCAAACAATACAAGATGCGTAAATTATCAAAAAAAAAAAAAAAAATAAAAAAACATTAAATCGATTCTTGTTCTTTATTTAAAACCCCTCTAAGAAAACATATACAACTTTTCGACATCAATAAACACACTTCATAAACAAAATACAGCAAACTTTCTTATATAAAAAAAAAATCTACATTATCTCTTATATCAAGCTCAAGCTGTAAAAATTAATATACGCACTCATTAGTATTCTGTCATAGAAATATTGTTCCAAATAAATGTTTTGAGATTTTTATCCACAATCTTTACACAGTCTACGCTTATTGTTTTTTGTTTCGACTTTTAAGTGGAAAACGGTAAAAACCATCAACCAAAAATTAGAAAATAAATAGGCCATGAAAATGTTGAGAAAACAAAAGAAACAAACACCATTTCCAATTTGTATTGTATGTAAGTATATAAGAAATATTTTCGAATTTACATAATATTTTATTTATAATTTTAATTATATTGTGATGTCGAACATTCATCTCAAATTGCCAATTATGTAAATATAATATGACAAATGATAGAGTGATAATAGACAAATGCAAATCAAATATGGGACGCTGAATAATCAGCATGGAACATAATACTGTATCCTGAGTAACGCTTGGCAAATAACTCAACACAAAGAACACAATAGGTGTAAACTTTGGAAAACGTACACAAAATCGGCCCATTTGTAAACAGGATACAGGCCACAGTTATGAACCGATCACCGTGAAATTTTACATGAATGAACGCTTCTGGCAAAAGAATACCCCATTGCTTTTGGTAATGATCTGTTAACATTTAGTTTGTTTTTCTGACCGCACCAGATGCCGCAATTATGACCATAATTTTGCACAGCATTTAGGACACTTTGATGACTGTGAGATTTTGTGGAAATCGGTTCAGATTTTTCCGATTGAGACAACATTTTCCGCAGTTTACCAAATAATTGAAGTTTTTTTTCGATTGGGACGAAATTTGCACAAGTTAACAAATTGGACCTAAAATAATGCGTACTGGATTTTGTAAAATATAGTCAGATATAGATATAACTACTATATATTTTCGCCTGAGTTCATGTAACTTGTGCACCAATTATAAACGTTTCTCCGTGCGAGATAAAATTGTAGAACTGTGGTCAACCATGGCATACCAAATGGTGTATGCCATGGTTGCTCAATTAGGTCCGAGTTAAGATATAGTCCCCATACATAATTTTGCTCGATTTCAAAATATGGAACATAAAAAAATTCAAGTCTGCGCGAGTGACATGCACATATTCAAAGATTTCTGAATGGAGTATGTATGGTTTTGTTAATTGGTTCTAATATATATGTACATCACACATTTCATTTCAGTGGTCCTCCAAATATGCAATGTCTCTTATATCTAAAGGATATTGTATATAATAGAATCTCTTGTATGTACCCAAAGTGGTGAAGGGTATAATATAGTCGGCCCGTTCGACTTCGGTCCTTTTCTTTCTGATTTACTGTAATATCAATTCGGACTTGAAACCATAACATGGAAGTGGCACAATTTTAGTCGTATCAAAGAGTATGTATTTTAAATAGTCCCCTGTTGAAATAAGCCAGTCGCTCTGAGATCTATAGTTCATCATGCTCATAGTGTATATTCCACCCAAGTTCACGAATTATTTTTATCTCATGTGCTTTCTTCAGCTACAATTATAACTTTTCTGTTCTATCTTTCGATCATGACTGTAATTAGCTAATTATTTCTTTCAGTGTGTTCGTTTATATTTTGTTAATGCTATACAGGAATAGAAAGCCTACTTACTTACTTAGCTGGCTTGTTACAGAACGGTTGTTCCATAACCCGAGCTTAAAAAAGATCTCCAAGCATGTCGGTCTTGTGCGCATCTCCTCCAATTTGAAAGATCACGTTCCAAGATGTTGTTTTCTACTTGGTCTTTTCATCTGATTCGTGGCCTTCCCCTTCTACGGGAACCATCAGTAAGCTCGCTTTTATATGCCTTTTGAGCTGGGGCATTATCATTCATTCGCACAAAATGGCCTAGCCATCGTATTCGCTGCAGCTCAATACGACTGACTATGTCGATGTCCGCGTATAAATTTTAAAGCTCGTGGTTCATTCTACGCCCATATTCACCGTCGACGCAGATCGGCCCGTAGATTATTCGGAGAATTTTTCTTTCAAACACTCCAAGAATTGCCTCATTTCTTTGCGTAAGTACTCATGCTTCAGATCCATAAAAACTCAAATAACCATAAAAACCTCAAAATCAATAAAAAGATGTGGTGTATTCTTTTCAATAAAACATAAACCAAACTCAACAGCAGTAGCAACAACAATAATAACGCCGCCCTTAGGGTTTGGTATGAAATATTTATATAGGAAAGAGGAGGGTATCTTTAACGGCTTAATGTACAAAACGAATTGGCCTGAAATTGAAATAACCCATGGAAAAAAAAATAAAGAAATATCAACAACAACTGAATGTATATTGGGCATATGGGTGATTACACGGCATTTCATATTTAGCTGAGGGGTTACCTGAGAGATAGATAATATTATACACAACATAGCTAAATTTTCTCTATTCAGAAAAATTATCGAATTCTATGAGATGAAACTTCGCAATATGCGCTATATATAAATTTTAAATATACGATTCGTCAGAATTCATAGAATCTTCAATAGAATAAGTGCAAAATTATTGAATCCTTTTAAATTATTATTATTATTTTATCTTTTATGTAAATCTTCCATTTTATATTACAAACAATCTTCTACTTTACATACCGACACATACCAATAAGCTCTGGCTCACTCCTTATCAATGTGAATATGTATTTGGAAAAATTGATAAAGCCTTACGGCCAATATTTGCTGTTATATAAAAAATGTATATGAATATCGTACCACTGAGCTTATGGAGAAAAACGAAACGCTAAAATGAAGAGCATCATGTATTCCTTTTGTAGGCTATAACTTTTTAACGGTTGCCTAAATTGTTTACAAAACCTTCAATTCATCGAATTTTTCACTGTGATATATCTTGGGGGAAAGGAAGACGTACGTTTTTTAATAACAGTGTTTTCAAAAAAACTCATACATAAATAAATGAATGTATATATAGGCTCTCCTTCTTTCCTTTATCTACCATAGATTATAAAATTGCATATATCCACCACGTAAAACAATTATGCAAAGGGTATGATGACCCTAAAAGGGTTTATCGTATTTAGTCTAGTCTAAACAGTAGTGCATCATTATCCTTTAACACAAGTCGTCGCGTGCCGATTTAAATATATATTCAGTAATTCCAAGGAGTTTGTGGTCGAATTAAGCAGTTTTGGAGTCATTTTTGTTTTGTCATTACGTTGGAGGCTATACCTAAGCAGAACAATACTGATTACATCGTGTAGGAATTACCTAATATTTGTAGTTATCATTATATGAGATGCAATGCCTAATTGAGGGCCGATATAGCTCAATTTCGAACCTAACATTTTTGCATCGCAATACCTTCCTTCATGCTACACATAAAAAATCCATAGGTATCAAACCTCGAGCTATTTATTGTAGTGTACGGAATGGCGTGTGTTGAGTTTACTTCGAATCGATCAAGATCTACATAAAGCTGTCAACATAATTTTTCCGGATTTCATATAAAGGGCACAAAAAATATATGTTTTGTATGGTCAATTGCAATGAAATTGGGATCGATTCTCGTATAAGATATGTATGGATTGATTGACGTAGTGTCATATATAAATATTGATCACATAGTTAATTTCGCCCGATTCCACGTCAATGAATAACCCGATAGGTATGGTTAATATTGGTTAAAATTTGTAAATATATAACTATAGCCAAAGTTCATATGGTGGTCCCCGTCCGACTTTGTCAGGAACTTTTTCAAAACACTGTGTAGAATTAAATAGACTTGCGAAGAAAAATTGAAATTTTTTCTCCTCGGGGTTATATTGTCATTGACTTGTATTCCATTAAATAAGAGATGATAAACAAATAGCGTTTAACCCCTTGCCAATTTTGATTATATATGTATGTATTCTGTTAAACCAGCCAGTCAGTAAGACCAACAATAACTCAATAAATCAATTTTCATGGTATAATATAATGACAATGATGAACAAAACGATGATAATAACCGTGTTGATTGAGGTTAGTTAAGAAATATACATTTTTGACAACAAACGCGATAAGGATGATCGAACGTGATAATCTTTTTTAAAATTATTTGCTTTAAAAACTGTAACCATTCAGGAGATATTTTATTATTTTAGAATTTATACATATTTTATGACTATATTTAATTATACAATTTTTGGGAAGAGCTGATCCCAAGAATTAAAATAGAAATATAACGTTATTTAATACTTTTATAAATATATATTTTTTTTTATCAGAATAAGAGAACCAATATTTGTCATCACCACACTTTGACTAAAATAATTACTCCACTCGAGAATTATGGTGTGATATACAAAATCGAACGAAATCAATTAAAACCAGTAAGGAAAGTAGTAAAGTCGGACTGGACCGACTATATGATACCCTTCACCACTTTGGGTATATTCTACATATGTGACATGAAATTGAACGAACTTAAATATGAGATCTTTATCTATAACTAAGCCGACTAACATCAATCCCTACACATGACATTCTGCAACCTATGCTAAATTTTGTAAATGGATTTAAAGCAAACTTGACACTCGCTATTCGGCATGCACCCATTGATTATTTGGTGTACACTAAACATGTAAAAATCGAAATTATATATGGAAGCTATGCTATATCTATATTTGAACCAATTTCAAGGAAACTTGCAAGAGATAAATTTATATAAACTTCAGTACGTTGTGTCGGCCTAGCTAGGGGGCTTTTTACTTAAAATCGGACGAAAATATATATAGGACGTAATTGTAAATCTGATCCGATTTTCACGAAACTTTGCACACATCATTCTAGACATAATTCAGTACGCTATACTAATTACCAAAAATCGGGCGAA
>NW_026887258.1:0-11433 GCF_032173495.1 Musca vetustissima
TTCCGAAGTGAATATTTACACCATAAAATAAAGTTTTCGATTTATTGCACCCCCTAAATATCATCTCAACACCACCGAAAATTATAGGCGTCGTCAAAGCGATGAACACGATATTAAAACAATATCATAACCAATAGATACTTTAAAAATTTGCGTACAACTCCCACATCCGAGTACATACAACAACATAATAGGTATCAATTGAAAGATGAACTACTCCTTTTAGATATACTATCAACATCTACCCACTAAATATTAACCGATCTTTCTCAAAGCAGTCATGCTTCTGGTTTTTCCCAATCCTCTTCTCCATGTAAAAATTCGCGAAATTCGGGCCATAATTGGGGCCTCTTCAGCGACGAGATAAAGTAATTGGTTCATTTCATCCCCTAAATATTAAACGATGTTTACCAAAAACAATAGGGGTCTTCATTGGTCAGAACCGGTCCCACATGCAAAGTGTCACGAAGATTGATTCATAACGGTGGCCTGTATCGTGTTTACAAATCGGCTCAGATTTAGATCGATTCAGCTAGTGGAGATATCGGTATACTAAATGGTGGGTTTTGGATCAATATTTTACGGCGTTACAAAATCTTGGTTCTGAACAAAACTTTAATACACTGACAACATAGATGTGTAGGGTATAAAAATCTCATATTGGTCGGATAGCTCTTCAGAAAATATTCTTTAAAAATTCGACGCTTACTGGTCTCCTAGACCTCGATTATTGAGAAAATATTATTTTAAAATTCACGCTTAAAGGTCATTTAGAAAACATTCTTTAAAATTCTCGCTTAACACTAGATTGCCGAAGGCGGTCATTTCGACGGTTTTTCAATTTCAAGTACAATCAGTGAGCGAAGCAGCATAGTCGGACGGGGCCGACCATACGATACCCTACACAACTACGACGGAGTTTTAACTTTCTAAAAAACTTTATTCCGAGCCTGGGCAATATTACATGACATTTGCACCCTCTTGCCCGATTAGAGGTCAACAGCCAATCTTCCATACACTGACATATTTTCCGAATATTACTAATGTTCAATACAGCCCTTCTTATTACTTGTCCAGATTGACTTCAGCGTGTGTTGTATGGGGATGATCGGCTATAACTGTGGCCTATATATCGGTTCGATGTAAAAATTCACTATGTTTGGGCCATAATTGAAGCCTCTGGAGCGACCAGAAAAACGGACAAAAATTAAGTATTTGGTCCATCCCCTATATATTAACCAATCTTTACCAAAAGCAATAGGGGTCTCAATTGGCCAGAACCCATCCTACACGCAAAATTTCGTGAAGATTGGTCCATAACTGTAGCTAGTCGAGATATGGGTCTGGGGCCAATATTTCGCGGCGTTACAAACTCTTGGGGCTGCACAAAGCTAGAATATCCTGTCGGACTGGGCAGACTATATGATACCCTTCACCACTTTAGGTATATTCTACATATGTATCCTAATAGACGTCGCGTGTTTGTTATAAATCTATATCTGAACTGATTTCAGGGAAACTTGCCAATATAAATTTTACTTACTAAATCTGAACCGATTTTCACGAAACTTTGCACACATCATTCTAGACTTAATTCAGTACCCTATGCCAAAATTGTTGCAAATGAAAAGATTTCCAGGGACCTTGGTGCACAATATACCTAAAATCGGGCGAAATTATATATGGAACCCATATCTAAATCTGAACCGATTTCCACGAAACTTTGCACTCCTCGCGCAAATCAAAAGATATATAGGGACTTTAGTGGACTATTTACCTAAAATCGAGCGAAACTCTATATGGGAACTATAGTTTGGGCAGTTTGAGCATTTGGCTGTTATTTTATATTTTTATTGAGCAGGAAACGTAACTAGTAGTACTTTCAATTATTCAATATTTCAGGCGTTTTGAGCAAATAGGATCTATTTTTAATTTCCAGGTTCTCAAGGGGATTCAAAGCTCCCTACCAACGTTTTACGATTTGGTATAGCTGTCATATAACGATTGCGGCCCATTTTCTGCATTCTTATGGCTTTAGCTCCATTTTTTCGTCAATGTAATGTAATTTGTTATAAAGGATTCTTGAAGGCTGATATATAAGGCTAACATCCAATTGACATTTTTTTGATCCGAACTCATAATCTGTTTCCTATTATGGAGGACATTTAAATTTACCACTTCCTTAGCTCACATCTTTTTTAAAATAATAATAATATACTTATTTTCTCAATTTATTTGCTAATGATGACAAAAACAAAAATTAAGACAAATTGTGTACTCAAAATATTTGTAAAACATTACCACAACAATGTAATAAAAAATTAAACAACAACAACGACGCCAACAACTTTGAACTTTAAAATTCAATTTCAAAACATGTGTTCATTCGTTCGTTTTGGTTGGGTTTTAATCAAATCAAGGAAACTTGAACAAATGTAATTACGTTCGCCATTTCGAAGAATTTTTCAACTTTCGTCATCAGCATTAGAAACAATACCACACACATACACACACAAACAAACGATATTGTTTACGAAATTTAACACATAAAACTTTTGTTTTCAAAACTTATATTTGCAGAATCATCAACCTCAATGGGAGAGTGGAGAACAGAGGAAAGGCAAGATGTCAGCTAACATATACTCGTATGGCGACAGTAACGTAAGTTAAACAAAATATCTGCCATTCAAGTGGTTTCTAAAATCGAAACCGAATTGAAAATTAACACATATACAGAAAGAGACATGTGTTTTTATAAGGTAACAACACCAGCAATGTTGCACGTGTTAAGGTATTGTTAAAGGAAATTAAGTAATTGTCTTCAATTATCTTAGAAAGGAAATTGGAAAGGAATATATTTTTCGTTTGAACAAAACTTCGCAGTTCAATTGCAATTAAATTGGAAATTCCTTTTTCAGCACTTCGAAATATTTGCAGAGACCCCATAAAGTATATGGGAAATTACAAAAATATTTTAAATTCCTTGAAACTGGCGAAATATGAACATCTTACATATAATTTAAATTCATTTCTATAAAATGAAGATTTGTGGCTAAACTACACGACGCACGCACATGTGATCAATGACTAAGTAGCAAAATACCCCATGGACAATATGGTTCTAATGTATGATGTTTCGATATAATCAATGGATCCACCCAAAATGGATGCTGACATTTTGAAGCCGGATTTTCGGTGTTTTTTGATTTTTTCTTATTATAGGATTATAGGATTGTAGAACTCGTGATTTTGCTTCGTTTAGTGCATATCTTATTCAATTCGATTCCAAAGACGATTTGCAATTCGGTTCCAAAGACGAAAATTTGGTGCGTAAATTTTTATAAAAATACCATATTTTTTGAATCTAAAATTAAGAAAGTCCATTCAAATATGTATTTTATCCAAAATCGATTGTGGAGGCACATCCGCGGTTTTTAATCGATTCTTTTAAAATAGGTGTCCTTTTGTGTATTTCGATAGGAGATTACTGATTTACTGCATAAAAATCGTCCCTAAAGTCCCTATATATCTTTCTATTTGCACGAATTTTGGCACAGTGTAATAAATTAGGTCTGGAATGATGTATGTTAAGTTTCTTGAAAATCGGTTCAGATTTAGATATAGCTTCTATATCTGACCAAATGAAAAAAATTAGTATCGGTTGCAGAATGACATGTTTATGGATCCAATTTCATTTTACTAGTCCTTTAAAATTGAGACTTCTGTTAGGATCTGTTGAATATACCCAATGTGGTGAAGGGCATCATATAGTCGGCCCCGTCCGACTTTACTGCTTTCCTTACTGGTTTTTATTCCCAAATTACAACCCATTGTGTGAATATCGCTGTTAAATCGACATTGTTAGACGTATTGAGCAAAGGCAACACTTGAGTACCAAAAACCACCACCAAGAAACCCATGGTACGATCAGGAGTGTCGTAATGCCACTGATGTGAAAAACCCAGCGTATAGGGCAACCCTGCAGACAGTAGCAACACAATTAAAACACCAAACCGCAGGCTTTGGTGCAGGCACATCCTCTTGTACATATGAAGAAGGAAACCTGGTGACAGATACAGGCAGCGTGCTGAGGATATGGAAGGAGCATTTTGAAAACCTTCTGGTATCAAATAGTAGCGGTGATGGTTTGCAGCAGGTGCCGATGGTTTACAAGCCGAAATATTCAAGACTGGTGGTCGGAACCCTTTAATACCGAACGAGGATTCAGACAAGGTGACAGTTTGTCGTGTGACCTTTTCAACATCCTGCTGGAAAAGGTCATACGAGAGGCAAAAGTGAACAGAAGTGGCACCCTGTATACCAAACAACACATGTTACACGCCTAAGCCGATTACATCGATATAATGGGTCGAACATTGCGAGCGGTAACATCCACCTTTGAACAAATTGAGAAGGAGTCTGCAAAAGTGGTTCTGGCAGTAAACGGCGAGAAGACCAAGCTGATGGTATCAAGGCGCAACCCGTCCAGTAAACTCGGACCAACTGTGGAACTTGAGAAATACAGCTTCGAGGTAGTCAGATGAAATTCGGAGAAGGATAGCGATGGCCAACAGATGCTACTATGGTCTGAGTAAGCACCTCAAAAGCAAGGCCTTTTCTCGCCAGACCAAACTCACATTTCAAGTATGCAGATGAGGCAGCTCTAGGTGTGTTTGAGAGAAAATTTCCCCGGAAGATCTATGGGCCGATCTGCGTCAACGGGAAAATCGCCGTCGAGCTATACCATCTATTCTCGAACATCGACATAGTCAGACGTATCGAGCTGCAGCGACTACATTGGCTAGGCTATGTTGTGAGAATGGATGAAGAAGCCCCAGCTCAAAATGCATATAAAAGCGAGCCAATTGATAGTTCACGCAGAAGGACAAGGACACGAATCCGATGGAATGATCAAATGGAAGACAACATTTCGGGAAATTGTCTTTCAAATTGGATGAGATGCGCACAAGACCGACACGCTTGGAAAACTTTTTTATGTTCGGCTTATGGAGCAACCGTTCTGTCATAAAGCAGCTAAATAAGTAAGGGGAATATATATACTGGCATCGACCCATTTTCCCATATATATGTTTATGCTTTCGTTTTGACGGCGGAACATTCGGATCCCAAAATTCCAACGCTCTGGTATGAACTAGGATTATTGACTTAGCTCGAAAATTAGCAAAATGGCGAACTCAGGGAAATTGTTTTCAGAAAATCGTCTATTTTCGATCAAAAACCAAACTGGAGAACAGGATATATCGAAAACGATTTGATTTAATCTAGTCAATACGACAGTTATGTAGCTGCAAAATAACATGTCAATATTTGTAAACAATTGGATTAATAGTTTTTGAGTTATCGTTATAGGTTCATATTGAATAAAAACAAAAAATCAATTTTTTACATCGAGAAAGAGGTCCCCTTAACTACGTTTTTTTGTTCCTGTTACTCCTCTTGGTAACATAGGCCTTCAGATGCCATGAGAAGCCAAAGTTATTACAATATTTGATTTCGCCATTTTTGGGTATATTAGCAATGATGGCTTTCTTCCACGATGGAGGCAGCCTTTTTCCCTCACGAGCTCATGCGATGTGAGATCCACTACATAGCTGCCGTGTATTTTTGTCCTCAAAGTACAGACTGAATTTATCCTTCTAAAATTTAATTATTTTGCCCAAGAACTAAGCCTACTAATGTTGGCAAATATCGATACACATTTTTATATACATAGTTTTCCCCCGATTTGATGTAAATTGAGCACCAATGACGTTACATATTAGGAATACGTACGAAAGGAATATATTACAGTCAGTGAAAATTAATACAGGATAGTACTTGCAATTATTCAAATTTTAAAATTCTACAAAATGGAGCTAATAATGGCGATTTCTCAGACATTGTTCTGCAAAGTAAATCTGCGCTTTTCCAAGGAGTAGATTTAAATTCGAAAACTTTTTCAGATGAAGCTCATGATCTATGATACGGCCAACAGTTTATAATGGAAGCCAGGTGGATACGTCAGTCATTTCCCAGGCTTGTTGGTTTTTTCTACCCGAAAAAATCAAATTTGTTTTCGTTTCTCTCGTATCAAAAAAACAAATATTCCATTTTGATTTCGATCCTAAAAATACATCGTATATATATGCCACTGCATTTCACTGCAACTGACTGTTATTGAATAGATTTGCATTTTTTGCCTCCACCTCCTACTCCCGCACTCCAACCTGATGCCTGTAAATATGCAGTTTGTTGTTGTTGTTATTGCATTCCCTGGCATGTGTATATTTATTTATATTGTTGTTATAGCTGTTGTTGTTGTTTTTAGTTGCATTTTGTTGTGTTCATGTTTCCATAAACCGTCAACAATTTACACTTGTTTTATGGTAAGCAATACATGTCACACATTTTCCAGTGAATAAAACTTATGGTTGTGTATGTGTGTGAATGTGAGAGTGTGGGTGTGGGTAGCTTTGTTATTGTTTTGCCACACTGGCATGTTTTGTTGCTGGTCAGGAGGGAGGATATGTTTTGAAATCTCGATTTTTTGATATCGTCGTGTAAACATCCAGTAGTTGCCTTTCATTTGCAATACAAACAAACAGACAGACAAACGGACAAACAACCACACAAACTGGCGGCATGTTTTAAAAACACCAGCAATATTGTAATTGCTGGAATTACATGGGGGAAAATATTGGATTTTTTTTAAAGCCTGACTTGGCGAACGATGATTTATATATATGTACATATATTCGCTTAATGTTATTTCAAAAGGAGAAAAACAATATCGGAAACTATGTTATTTGTAAAATACTTTTTATACCCTACACAACTATGTTGTCGGGGTATTATAACTGTGCAGCCCCAAATGTTTGTAACGCCGCGAAATATTGGTCCTAGACCCAACTTTAAGTACACCGATCGTCATATCTCGACTAGCTGAGTCGATCTAGACATGTGTGTCCGTTGGTCCGTCTGTCCATTATAATTTGTAAACACGATACAGGCCACAGTTATGGACCAATCTTCACGAAATTTTGCATGTAGGATGGGTTCTGGCCAATGAAGACCCCTATTGTTTTTGGGAAAGATCGGTTAATATTGATGGACCAAATACTAAATTTTTTTTCGGTTTTTCTGGTCGCTACAGAGGCCGCAATAATGGCCCGAACATCGTGAAATTTTACATGGAGAAGGGGATCGGGCCAAAGAATAAACATGCCTGTTTTCATAAAGATCGGCCAATATTTAGCGGGTCAAATAGACCCTGACTTTTGTGTGAAAAATGAAAAAAATTGTATTCTATAGCGTATATATTTACCCCTGAAGGACATAGACCCGAGAAGTTTATATTATATCCAAGAGGAGTGGTTGACCTTTAAATTAATACCAATTATATTGTTGTATGTGCTCGGAGGTGGGAGTTACACCTAAATATTTACAGGTATCTCCGTATTCGTATATTATGTAGTAACCCATTATCACTCTAGAGAGCGGAACTATAGCGCTGATCGCTTTGAAATGTTCCATGAGGTTCCAGTTATGGTCAAGGACAACGTCTATAATTTTAGGTGATGATCAGATAATAATTTTGGAATGAAGTGGACCGAAAACATAATTTTTTGTGTTATTTTCGAGTCGATCTATAGATCACAAATGAAAGCCGAACATCACAACACAACCTACGGTGAAGGAAATCTGGACAATATCTGTATTGAATACTCGTAATATTCGGAAAATATGTCAGTGTGAGAAAGAGGTGCTGTTTACCTCTAATCGGGCGAGAGGGTGCAAATATCACGAAATGTTGCCCAGGCTCGGAATAAACATCCGCAGAAAATTTGAGTTCCGTGGTAGTTGTGTAGGGTATCGTATGGTCGGCCCCGTCTGACTATACTGCTCCGCTCACTGGTTTTCCTTTATTATTAAAAGTTTCAGGTGTGAAGTTGTGTGAAGTTCTGATTTGTTCTTGTAGTTGTAAAATAAATCCTAAATCTATTTTGGTAGTTTTAAATACTTTTCGGCCTTTCACAGAATTTGTAAAAACAAATGAACGATTTTCACGGAGGGAGTAGTTTTTACAAAGAGATATTAGTATCGGTTCTATTAAAGAAAATATTTCGGAACTTTTTAAAATTAGTTATAGCAATAGGTATTATATGAAACCTCCAATAAACGGTACTTCAAAACTAATCCTAAGCGATTACAAGAAAAACTTCGTTTAGAGGACACCACCATTCTCGAGTTCAAATTGCGAAGATTTTCAACCGGCTAAATATACAATCTCTTAAAGGCATGTAACTTTGCATACATTTATTTGAATACTTATTGTTGTTGTTTTTTAATTAAAGAAAAGCCCCTCTTTTTTATGGAGGGCGTGATTGTCCATCACTGGAATATTCGAACTTCCAAATTTCAAAGCAATTAAACCCAGTAAGGAAAGTAGTAAAGTCGGACAGGGCCGACTATATGATACCCTTCACCACTTTGGGAATATTCTACATATGTACCCTTACAGTTTCAATTATATATGTCTTGATATATGTATGATATGCCGCACTCTTCAAAATTAAATTTCGAATCGACACATATCTGTATCGCATCTGCCAATTTGAAAAAAAAAACAATAACAATAACTTCATTCTAATCTCAATTTGATACGTTGTGCAAAATTTCGTATCAATGGAACAAACATTAGGAGTTTGATGCACCATTTCCCTAAAATCGGCCGAAAATATGTGGGAGCTATCTGAAAAATCTGAACCGTTTTCTACGAAACTTGTCAGAGATTAATTGATATTAATTTCAGTGCATTGTACAAAAAATACAGGGACTGTGGTATACCACATATATTAAATCTGTCAAAAATATATATGGGAGCTATATCTAAATCTGAACCGATTTTTACGAAATTTAAGAAACACCATTTTAGGCTCAATTGAGTTCGCTGTGCCAAATTTCGTGCAAATCGAAGGATATTTAGGGATTATGGTACACCATTTATATTAAATCGGTCAAAAATATATATGGGAGCTATATCTAAATCTGAACCGATTTTTAGGAAATTTAACACACAACATCCTAGGCTCAATTCAGTTCGCTATCCCAAATTTCGTGCAAATCGAAGGATATATAGGGACCACCTACATAAAATCGGACAAAACTATATATGGGAGCTATATCTAAATCTGAACCGATTTTCTCGAAACTTAACACACGTCATTCTAGACTTAATTCATTACGCTATGCCAAATTTCGTGCAAATCGAAAGATATATGGAGACTTTGGTACACCACGTACATTAAATCGGAGAAAAATATATATGGGAGCTATGTCTAAATGTAAACCGATTTTTACGAAATTTAGCACACACCATTTTAGGCTCAATTCAGTTCGCTGTGCCAAATTTCGCGCAAATCGAAGGATATTTAGGGATTATGGTACACCATTTACATTAAATCGGTCGAAAATATATATGGGAGCTATATATAAATCTAGACCGATTTTCAGGAAACTCAACACACACCAGTCTAGGCTCAATTCAGGACTTTGGTACACAATTTACATTAAAACGGACGAAAATATATATGGGAGTTATGTCTAAATCTGAACCGATTTTCCCGAAACGTAACGCACATCATTCAGGACTAAATTTAGTAGATTTTGCAAAGTTTCGTGCAAATTGACAGACATATAGATAGGGTGTAATTTTTCGCAATATCAATAGGGTTCGTCATTGGGCCAAATAGATGAACTGTGCCAAATTTAATCCAATTCGGATTATAAATGCGACCTGTACTTTATTTACAATTTGATATCAGCCTGCATAAATCGACTCAGAAAGTTATTCTATGCTTATTCTCAAAAGGAACCATGTTTTTTGCATGTTAGAAATATATGCACAAATACCCTGTATCGCCGTGTGTTGAAGGTCAGATCCCCCTCATCCAGTAGAAAATCTGGCAAAAATAAAGTTTTCGGTTCATTGCACCCCTAAATATCACCAAATGTATGAGTGTCGTCCTTGACCATAATCGGAACTTCATGTAAAATTTCAAATCTCGACATTTCCGCCCTCTGGTGAGGTAATAGTAATACTAAACAATAGCAGAATACGTAGACCGCTGTAAATATTTAAGTATAACACACACATCAATTTAAAGCCCAGCCAGTCAACGTGGATACACTATGAACTCCTGGGGTCCATGTCCTTCTCGAGTAAATATATACGTCATAGAATGCAAATTTTGTCATTGTTCACACAAAAGTCCGTGTCAATTTGACCCGCTAAACATTGACCAATCTTTGTCAAAATTGCCATGCTTTTTGTATGGCCAGACCCCTCTCTCTGTGAAATTCCATGACGTTCGGGTAATAATTGTGGCCTCTAGAACGACCAGAAAAACAGACAGGGGTCTTCTTTGGCTAGAAACTATTCTACATTAGTCCAAAAATGTGTTTGTTTCGTGTTTACAAAATACAATGGATTGACGAACGTACTGAAGGGCACAAATGTCTAGATCTAGACTCAGCTAGTCGATATATGACGATAGGTATACTAAAATGTTGGTCTAGGGCCAATATTTCCTATTCGGAAGAAGAATACCTCCAACTCTTTCAAAGGAAGAAGAATATCTGCAGCTCTTCCACAGGAAAAAATAACTCCAGTTCTCCTATAGGTAGAAGACTATCTCCAGCTTTCTTATAGGTAGAAGAATACTTACCGCTCTTCCACAGGAAGAAGAATACCTAGAAGAATACTTACCGCTCTTCCACAGGAAGAAGAATACCTGCAGCTCTTTCACAGAAAGAAGCAGACCTCCAGCTCTCCTATAGGAAGACGAATACATTCAGCAGAAAGAAGCATACTACCTGCAGCGTTGCTATAGGAGGAAGAGTACCTTTTAATCTCCTATAAGAAGAAGAATACCTCCACATCTCATATGGGAAGAAGAATACCTCCAATCCTTTCAAAGGAAGAATACCTGCAGGTCTTCCATACCTGAAGCTCTTCCACAGGAAAAAGAATACCTGCAGCAATTCCACAGGCAGAAGAAGACCTCCAGCTCTCCTATATGAAGATGAGTACTTCCAAATTATATTAAGAAGAATTCCTGCAGCTGTTCCACAAGAAGAAGAATACCTCCAGCGTTACAAACACTTGCGACCCCACAGAGCTATAATACCCTGTCAATATAGACAATATGTTTCTAAAATCGCTATAATATCGAATAATGGGGGTAGCGTCAGCTATATACCATTTTCCATTTGCAATACCAACCATTCTAAGAGTAATAGAAATGCTATTGCAAAAATGTAAAGCTCTATTTCCAATATTGGGATCTCTATCTTAATTTCAACAGACAGATAGACCAACGGACACGCGAAAATCAAAATAGAATTTTGGGTCAATTATTCCAAAGTTACAAT
>NW_026887259.1:0-11523 GCF_032173495.1 Musca vetustissima
CAAATTTCAGATTTCTAGCTCTACTGGTTCGCCAAATACAAATGATACCATATTTAGTACTTTTCGTACGGTTCTACTACGAATTTCCAAAAACCCAGCCTTATCTGTCACCTTTGGACCAAGAGTGACACTCATCCAAAATTTCAAGATTCTAGCTTCAGCCGTTTAGTCTGGGCGTTGATGAATCGTTAAATCAGTCAGACAGTCAATCACTTTACTCTTTTATTAGTATAGATTAAATTTGTACCAAAAATAGTACCATATAGTACTTTTCGTACACATGAGTAAGCGCATTCAAAACCATCTCCTTAAATGGACCCTACATCTCAATCTTAATTCACACTCCAAATTTCAAGTTTTTAACGCTATCCGTTCACATACTACAGAATTTTACCAAATTTAGTACATTTTCGTACTTTTCGGATAGTTATAGTTCGAATTTCCAAAAACCCTTTGGTACATCTATCCTACACTCCATCAACGACAACCAAACCATCTCACAAGTTTTTAACGCTATCCGTTCACATGCTACAGAATTTTACCAAATTTAGTACATTTTCGTACTTTTCGGATAGTTATAGTTCGAATTTCCAAAAACCATTTGGTACATCTATCCTACACTCCATCAACGACCACCAAACCAAATTTCAAAGTTCTAGCTCCACTGTTTCGTCAAATACAAATGTTATCACATCTAGTACTTTTCGTGTCGTTCTAGTATGAATTTCCAAAAGCCCAGCCTTATCTGTCACCTTTGAACCAAGGGTTACCCTCACCCAAAATTTCAATATTCTAGATTCAGCCGTTTCGTCTGGCCGTTGATGTATCGTCAGTTAGTCAATCACTTTACTCTTTTATTAGTACCTTTTAGTACATTTCGTACCGTTATAGTACGAATTTCCAAAAACCCAGCCTTATCTGTCCCATTTGGACCAAGAGCGACCCTCACCCAACATTTCAAGATTCTAGCTTCAGCCGTTTCGTCTGGGCGTTGATGAATCGTTAAATCAGTCAGTCAGTCAGCCAATCACTTTACTCTTTTATTAGTATAGATTATTTTACCCCACAGCGGGTTAATTTTCTTTTTTGAGTTTTTTTTTTCGAAAATAATTTGACTGACGAGTCACAAATAATAACACAAGCAGTTCTTTGCCATATGCCCTTCCGATATTTCCTTTGGAAATTTATTTAATTTTTGAAACAATAATTTTACCTTAAAAACTTACCTAATTCCCAATGGTGCATTAGAAGCACAACAACTCTGCAAATTTCAAAGTGCTAATTTTATTTAGCCGACCCATTCTCTCGTATTTGGTAATATTTTGTAAACAGTTCATTGAACTTTTATCCTTCGAACATCTGAAAATGTAACGTTTATTGATTTTTGTTCCTCGAATATTTCACCAAATGCATGCCAGTCATAAATTCCCATTAATGACCCTCTACAGCGATGACATTACAGCAAAGGGCAACATCCTGCAAGGTAACAGTAATTCGCACAAAATCTCCTGTTGGGCCAATATTTCATTTGATTAGGGGTTGCGAAAAAACCCCGAACCGAAATGGGAATTAACTACTGTACTGGTTGCCAAAAATTAGCATATCTCTGCTAAACAGTTTCAATTAGTCAGTAGGCCCATTATGCATCATTCTATCAGTTATTAATGTCGTATTGAACAAGATTTGAATATTAATTTTTGTAAATCTTCTCCCTCTTCTGTGAAAAATAAAATTAAATTTGAAACCTTTAACAAAATGTTTATTGGTCCTTGTTATGCCGCTGTTGTACCTTAGGTGTCATGTCATTGTAATTGAATGCGGTATCATATTTCATTTGGCATCCTTGATGAACACTCGTTGGCGCAAAAAATTAATTCGCCCTCTTTTTACCAGCATCACTCAGCATTATGACTTGTGCGTTTTGCCAGGATGATTTTTATTCGGGCGTGTCAAATGTGATTTTCTTTCTAGAGTAGATTTCAAAACAGTTGCGAGCATAAAATGAAAAATCGGCGGGCATTAGTTAAGGACCGTTTAAAAACAAAAAAGAAATGAAATTTGAAAAATTCGAAAATAGCGAAAATTGCAAAACATCGTATTCTTGCCGTTGGGCGAAAAGGGAGGGTTAAGAGGGTTTGGCCTCTGTGGTAAACAGAAGATTGCAAAATTCCCTACCTAATGAAGGGTTGGAATGGAAGAATATTATGGCTCCTTGTTTTTTGCAAACTAAGTGCTCCTGTCTATTTCCCATTTGGGTCGTCACCAACACCAAATATAAGAGAACAATGCCGATCATAATTGCATTTCGCCATTAGTTCAGACTTCAAAGAGAGGAAGACACTACACACTGTAAAATATTGTGCGTACTAATCAGCTTTTAAAATGTTCAAAGACAAAACATTTAAAAATGAAATTTCCTGCTTAATTATATTATGAAATGCGAAAAAAATAAACGAAGAACAAACGATATTTTCTTTTACATTTAACACAAAATGGCCAAGAGGTATATCACATTTCGCCAAATTTAAAGGAATCGAAAATTAGCGAAAAGAATCATCTTAAAATGCTGACATCATCTTAAACTTTGGGAAAATTGGAATGATATGACAATATAAAACGGAATTCTTGTAAAATTACATTATAAAATAAATTAACAAAGGAAGATGCCGAAGAATTCATCAAGCCGTAGTAATCATATATAATATGTTTGTCGGAATCTTGATTTAAATAAACACATTTTTTCGTTCTAAACCCACTTTCGGTTTCAGACAAGGCGAAACCTTTTTTGTAAGGATCAGCTGTTTGGTATTGATAATCGGGTATACCGGTTCACTTTTTGGTATAGCCCCACTTTTCAACTAAATTGTCTCTAATTATTACATTCACTACAAAGTTGTGTGTATATTAAATTTGTCATTCCCTTTGCAACACATAGAAATATTCGCCTGATCTTGGTATTCAGAATAATATAATTTAGACATTCAGCTTTAAAATGTTGGCCATAAATTGCTATTACTCCTAAGATGTTAGGCAGGGATGGAAAATAAACGATGTGAAAATGTAGTAAACGAGTACTATTTTTAATAAAAGGGTACTTTTCGAATAAAGCGAAAAGCAAAAAATCATAATAAGCCTTTTTAGATTTAATGAGATCATAATATTCTTTCTATACTTCCTGATGAATCTGGACTTGATAAAATTCCAAAGGCAAAGCCATGGAATATATCCCATATGTCAGAAAGTATTGAATTATTCTATTTTGAATTATTCTATATTGCCTTAGAAAATTTTAAAATACGAGGGAAAACACAACGCACGTATCGAAAAAATATGGCTTTCCACAAGGATATCGCTGTAATCAGGCCCTAGAACTAATTGTGATTAAAAATTTCAAAACGATTTGTTGACGGGCATTTTAATTTCTAATATTGTTTACTTTATGTCAAAAGTCACTGATCGAACTAAGAGGAATTTCAATAAATAAATTATGAGGGCACTGAAACTATACCTTTTTACTGTATTTTCCATCCCTGTTGTTAGGTATTGAAAATTTAATGTATCGGTCCACTTTTTAGGGTAGCCCCTATATGAGTCCTTTATTTTGAAAGTGACGTTGGCGTTTTAAGACCACAAACACCTTCACAAATAGCTTTTTCTATCGCATTTTCGTCAACAGAACGAAATTATGTATGTAATTTCCAGTGTTGCCAAAACTTGATTGAGAAAAAATGCTAGATTTTGTTGAAAAAGATGCTAAAAAGTGCCAAAAATTTTAGAAAAGTGCCAGAAAAAAGTGCTAAAAATGAAATCGAAATTAACAGCTATGTTGTTACGGTATTATAAGCGTTTTTGTGTCATCATGTTTGTAACATCACGGTCCTGGACTCACATTTTGTCATACGGATCGTTATATCTCGACTAGTTCAATCGACATAGATGTATGTGTCTATCCGTCTGTCCATTAACATTTGCAAACAAAATAACGGTTACAGGTGTGCAACAATTGTCACAATATTTTGCATATCTGGTTCTGGCCAGTGAAGACACTTATTGTGTTTGGTAAAATCGGTCAATATTTGGCTGTTGAAGTAAAAAGTATTTTATATGTTCTGGCCAGTGAAGACACTTATTGTGTTTGGTAAAATCGGTCAATATTTGGCTGTTGAAGTAAAAAGTATTTTATATGTTTTTCTGGTCCCTCTAGAGGTCACAAAATCGTACGCTGATGAATAAACATATTTTGCGTGTCAAATTGACCAAGACTTTGGTGTGAAAAAATATAACATTTGCATTCTATGCCGTATACATTTACTCTAGAAGGGCGGAGACCGGGTGTGGGAGCTATATGTAAATATTTACAGGGTATATATATTCTAATAGTGCTTATTATTACCAGTACCACACTAGATAATAGCTATTCCATTTTGCAATGTACACCAATAAACCAATAAATACGGGAAATGGCTGCTTTGATAATGATCTGTCAATATTATTTTAATTAAATGAAACAAGATTAAATTAGCAAGACAATTAAGAAATCATTCCATTACATTCCATGCCAAGAGAAGTAAAGCTGACCTTTAAATTTATTTAAATTATATTGATTTATATACACTAAAATATTCACAGTGTTTCTATACTCTCAACCATAAGGAGGAGTCTATATTAAATTTGTCATTCCGTTTGGACCACTTCGAAATATTCACCGGAAACACCACAAATCGTTAAATCACGATAGAAATCCCAATATTTAAAATAAAGCTCCGAAATTTTGCACAGGTTCCTAGGATGTTTGGTTGGCTGTAATTTCGTATTTTGGGTTATCATTGAATGACACATATCCGTACCAAAAATTATTATTTTTGACCCAAGTTGATATTTTGAGAATTTTGGACACGTTTTTCAATAGCATTCGCAGCAATTTGGTATTTTGTCTTTCAAATCTCACTACCAAAAATATCAATATTGATATCTGTTTTATTATATCAATATTGATATCTGTTTTATTATACCATATAACGGTAGACCCACTATTAGATGTTTTGAGAATTTCAATATTTTTTTCTCATGTATTTTCGGTATGTTCTGGTCCCAATATAACATGAATTTTCTCCTAGAAGTCCCCATTAATTTTAGATATTTTGATTGTCATCCTCATGGTGGAGGACAATTAGTTTTGCAGAAAATTTAAGTCTTGTGGTATTCGGATAGCCCCGTCCGACTATACTGCTCTGCTCTCTGGAAAAACATTGGAAAATCAAATCCACCATGTGAATCATACGGAAACTTCAATGTGTCAATGTGAAATCGAAAAACGATGAGTGATAGTAAAAATTTTGAAAAAATCTTGGAACAAATTAAAAATGCTAAAAAAAGTGCTAGGTGCTAGACAAAATTTTTTGGTGCCAAACGAGTTTAAAAAGTGCTAAATCTAGCACTAAAAGTGCTAAATTGGCAACACTGGTAATTTCGAACCATATTAAAGGATTATTTTTAAAGGCGTTCTGTACATGGCCGACTGTGCCCCACTTTAAAATGCCGAAAGTAATTTCTATAGATTTTTTTATCACCCTTCTAAAAACATTATATTTTAAATAATTTTTTTTATGAATATACATTGTAATTAAAGAAATGTTTTATACACGAAATGGAAATATTACGAAAACATCTGTAATAATACAAAAAATCGTGCATTTAAATAAGCTTATTAGCTTGAGGTTTCAAAAATTGCTACAGTTATTTATTTTGTGATTACATACCAAGGGATCAATGTTAGTGATGAACAATGAGAGATCATATCGAAAACGCCATTGCCGAAGGGGCCCCGATACCTAAGCTGTCCCAGTCCCCCCAACATCTTTTTTGTTTTGAATATTTTTATACACTCAATCTTATGGCTAATGAGAATATTGGGAAATTACAAAATTATTTTAAAATTTCATAAAAAAAAAATGTTGGAAACAATTTTTGCGAGCACATTGTATTTCAAATATAAATTAAATAAATTCCTATTTGTTGTAATTTGCGAATTTCTTCACAAATGGTTAAACACATTTGTTTTCTTTGCATACTTTTCAAATCATATTGAAATACGGTATAATAGTCGCGAAAAAACAAATAGAAGCATGAAGATGTCTGAAAATAAAATAAACAATTTTTTTAATTAAGACAAAATGTTTTGCCTTAACCTTCAAAAATATACGACGCTTTCTTCTGCAAATTTTTTAGATGATTCTTAAATATCGGTAGATTCATCTAATAAGAGTTTCGACGTTAGAAATTACTAAATATATTGCACATACAATACATACAAATTATCAATATTGAAAAGCATGCAATTCGCGTATTTGTGGAAATCAGTAGTTGCGCATACGGATTTCGTATAAACCGATTCAATCTCTTCCAATAATTATGAAGTATTCGATGTATCATTTAGTGGCCAAAGTGTGCCGCTCGATGCACTTTATTATGCAAAAACCGTAAAAATGGCTAAAAATGATGTGATTATATACGCGAATTAGTCAAAATAAGTTTTTGCAGTTTTCCTACATTCAAGGCACCTATATTGGACGGAATTGAACATGGCTGGACTCATTAGATTCGGCACGTAAAACAACTCAAATGCATTTGAGTGGACCTTCTTAAATTTAGACTCAAACAAGGGAAAAAGTGTTAAGTTCGGCCGGGCCGAACTTTGGATAAAGGGAACGTACCAAAAAGTGACCTTTCTACAAACTGATTATGTAAACCATAATGTACATCAAATGCAAATTTTCCTCCTTCTGGTACGTCCCACACAGGGGCTAGGCCTCGGCCTAAATCCGGGCTATAGTTCATATATAGTACATTGTCGAACCTTACGTTCTATCCTCCGCAAACCCAAAACGCAGAACAAATCAGATAACTATTTTAATATAAAAAGGGGGTTATATGGTTATATGGAGACAACCCCAAAAAGGGGGCGAATATTAAAAATTTTTGGTAGGGAGATTTGTTATCATATACGACTACAAAATACCAAATTGCAACGAATTCTGTTGAAAAACGCGCTCAAGAACCTCAAAATACCGAAAATTGGGGGGTACCCATATATGTGGAGACATTTAGTACCCAATAATAACTCAATGTACCAAATTTCAGTATATTCGGTTGAAAAACGCGCTCAAGAACCCCAAAATACCTAAAATTAGGGGGTATTGTTATATGGGAGCTATGCCTAAACGTGGATATATCACATCTTCGAACTTGACCTGCCTGCAGACAAAAGACAAACCTATGTAAAATTTCAGCACCCTATCTCAATTTCTTCGGAAGATAGCGTGATTACAACAGACGGACGGACATGGCCTGATCAAGAATATATATACTTTATAGGGTCGGAAATTAATATTTCGATGAGTTACAAACGGAATGACAAAATTAATATACCTTACATACTATGGTGGAGGGTATAAAAATAGTTTACGCACCAAATTTTCGTCTATAGAATCTAATTGGAAAGAAAAAGGTGAGCACATTCATGAGATATACACTAAACGAAGAAAAATCACGAGTTCTACATTTCTATAATCAGTTTATCCCATTATCTGGTTGCGCGTCCTGATTATAAGAAAAATTCAAAAAACACCGAAAATCCGGCTTCGAAATGTCAGCATCAGTTTTGGGTGGATGCAGTGATTATATCGGAAAATCATACATGTCCATGGGGTATTCTTCAACTTTGTCACTGATCACATGTGCGTGCGTTGTGTAGTTTAGCCACAAATCAGGAAAGAACACAAAAAAAACTAGTTGGCTTCAACATATTTTCACCCATTTTTTTACATTACCACTATCACAGCTTCCACGAAAATTATTATTTATTACCGATATTTTAAGATTTTGACAAGAACACTTCATTTTATAGAAATGTATTTAAATTATATGCAATATGTTCATATTTCGCGAGTTTTGAGCTTGCAAACCTCAGTTTCAAGAAATTTAAAAGGATTATGTAATTTCCCACACATCTGTCGGCAACACCGACTGACACATTTTTACTAGTTTTTTTATTTTTAAATTAATTTGTCAATAGTAGTTACTTCTGTTGGTTTATGCGCCAAACTCTAGAGCATCGAATTCCGTAGTAAAAATTTGCGCCTATTTGCGCCAGGACGAAAACAACGAATTTTTCTCCACAAGGTACTAGAAATATCGAAGATTTTTTCGGGATGTTTTCCCCCATTTTTTCATTCAACTGTTATGTATCAGGTTAAATCATAGTATTTGGTATAAGCTTGTGCCAATTTCAAAATCATCAGTTTCTCAACTTATATATGGGCAATGTGAGCAGACCAAAAATACAAAAAAATATTTTAAAAATATTTATATAAATGCGATCAGATTTTATTCAAATGTGGTACACATTGTTTTAGGATAGTTATGGATGTTTGTAAAAATTTATCAGGCGTGCGTTGCGTTAGTTATTTGATATCGGATTATAATGTGTGCGGAGGCTGTATTGGAATCTGGACCATATTATTACTGTTATTTTAAGGATTTATTTATATTTTTTCCTATTTTCATCATTTTTAGCTTTTTAACTTATTTTTCAGTCATCACGTGACAGTTTCAGTACTTTCAACGGTCTAGACCGATATTTGTAGCATCCTGTCAAAGAGCTCTGAAATTTAGCACATATTCTTACCTTCAATGATTGTGATGCGTTTATTCAAATATATACTGTAAATTGGGCACTATGTTATCCGAGAACAAGTACACATTCATGTTCAATAACCCTAGCAGGTAGGTAGACCCTTCCAAAACTTTTAGTTCAAAATGCTCATAAACTTAACATTTAAAGCAAATGTTCGATTTTTCGACCACACTGACATATCAACATAAGAACATTTGTGTGTGGGTGCAGAGGTACCTGTTATAATGGCTGTCGTGTCTAGTTTTAAACGACATTTATCACCGGATTCTCGTCTAAACAAACATTGCCATGACAATTAAAAACTTTTGCCTTTCGAAATGAAAAAAAAATCCAACATCCCACATCCATGTACAAGTGATTGTTTCGAGGACTTTGGAATTTTGCGGGGGTTAAAACACATTTGGCATTGTTTTTTTTTTTGTGACTTAACACGAGGGTGGAGCCGCAAACCACTTCTGTTGTTCAGCGAAGCGACTAAATGTATGTGTCCTCATGTAGATTTATTACCGCAAGTCCTTAATAATGTCCTTTCAACTCAAACACACACATTTCAAGTATGTCTCAAACTCTTTTGTGTTTGTGTGTTTTTTTCTTTCTTATTTGTTGTACTTGGTTGACTTAATGTTGTTGCATTAGGACTCATACATTATTAATGTGGTTTGTGTTGTTTTTGCTGTTTAAATTAAAAGCAAAAACAACAATCAATCGTATAATGGGGACACATTTGAGTAGAGGGAAATTTAAAAATTGAGGGTTCTAGAGTCTGAGGAATAGCGTTTTTATGGAAAAGCGTTGATGTACTCGAAATCGTTGAACCCCACACAGCGACTAGTTAGTATGCTTATTTAAAAGGGTTTATATTCAATCAATCCCCAAAGACTTCATATAAAGAGTTTATCTTTATTCAATCCAATACACACCCTTTATTTCATTGTAGGGTGCACTATGCCTGGAAATAGGCAATGCAAATGAAGACATATGGCCTGGGTTGATGTTTGCTTTTTTGGGCATTGCCTTAAAGTCCTTTTTTTTGTCAAATTATTTATTTAAATATGCACACTCTCCTTATGGCGCACACATACACAAACACACTCATGAATTCATCTCAAGTTTTGCATAATTAGCTCTCAATGAAAATCATAATGCTTGCCTTAAGCATTGGCAAACAAATGAGGGTTGATGGAAGAAATTTTCAAAAACAAAAATTAAAAATATGTTGAAATATTTAAGGACTTTGGGAATTTGAAATAAGAGGAAACATTTGATAATTTATGCATAAATTAACAAAAAAGAGAAAAATAACAAAAAAATGTCAACTGAAGTGAAATTCAATATTTTTTATTACAATGGAGTATTTCTTATTGTCATGTTTAAGTTAAATTATGGGCGTTTAATGTGATTTACGATTGTAACAGTTACATTTTTTATGTTTTTAATTTTTTATGTAAAGTACATTTTATAGAAAAAATTCTACGAGTATTAAATTGGCCAAAATTTGTATGTGTATTAGTTAACATAATATAATAACTTTAACCCTTTTTCTACAAAAAATAAAAAATAAAACACACCTTTATATTTGAAACACGTTTATGCCTGTAGGTATGTTTCTGGCAGACGGCCAAAACGATTATCCTATAAATATATAGTACTAGCTGAACCCGTGGCGCTTCGCTGCCCCTACTAAAGTTTATAACCTAGGATAGTCCATGTATATGCAATTCTTATTTAATGAAGGTACTATTTCATGGCATTTGACCCTTCAGCCAAATTTACTTTAATATGGGATTTGATTCATGATTCATTCCCACGGTTAACAATGGTTTGCTATTTATTGATAAGTGCGATATCGAAAATCGAACATTAAGGTTCGACTATAGATATTTCTTAAAAATAGTATCATCTTTAACTAAACAAACAAATTTGACTTATTAAAAGGCCAATACAATCCTTCATTCCCATTATCACCAACATATATGTCTGTCTAATCCCTTCCTCGCTCCGAATAATATCGCATAGATCCCTGCTGTACAATTCTCACTAAGTTTTAATTTTGTATATTTGTTTCATTGCCAAAAAAGGTTTTAAAAATGAATATATTTTCGCCACTTCATATTTTAACCGAACCTTAATTTAGTATTGGGCTTAACTATACATGCCTTGGTATTTTTAACAAACCAAGACCAATTCCCAATATGGAATGACAACTGAGTTAGTCGTTTACTTTATACATTCTTGAAATAATAGCTTTAGTCATATCCAGTTCAGGTCCTTCTATTGTTGATATCTCCCTTCTATTGTTGGTGCATAATTTTATAGAATTTATAGCAGGGCTGTCCAAAAAATATAAAATTTGTGTGATTGTATTTATTTTAAATACAAAAATTAATAATAGCTTTAGTCATATCCAGTTCAGGTCCTTCTATTGTTGATATCTCCCTTATATTGTTGGTGAATAATTTTATAGAATTTATAGCAGGGCTGTCCAAAAAATATAAAATTTGTGTGATTGTATTTATTTTAAATACAAAAATTTCAAAATTTCTGTTTCTCTGTCATCAATTGTGAAAAAAATGTAAAATTTTTTATTTAATAATTTAAGGAATTTCAAATTAGTTTGTTTATGATATATTTTCCCATATAAAGATGTATTTGCTTCTTTTTTACCTTCTGCCATTGCATTAATCATACATTTCGACTTGTGCCAAACTGATTTTTTCCAAAATATCCTTATTTTTTCGTTCAGTGTATGAAAACAAAAGAAAATAAATGACCATTTTAAAAATATTTGTTTCATTTTTAAATGTTTCTCATTTATAATTGTGTGTGTG
>NW_026887260.1:0-115197 GCF_032173495.1 Musca vetustissima
ATCAATCGAACAAATATTGGAGTTTCGTGTATCATTCACATAAAATCGGACGAAACTATATATGGGTACCATTTCAAAATCTGAACCGATTTAAAAACTTCGCAGACATCAATCTGGACCTAAAACAGTACTCAGTGCAAAATTTTGTATCAAGCGGACAAATATTGGGAGTTCGGTGGATCATTTACAAAAAATCGGACGAAACTATATATGAGAGCTATATATAAATCTGAACCGATTTTTTCCAATTTCAATAGGGTTCGTCGAGCCAAATAAGTAAACTGTGTCAAAATAAATCCAAATAGGGCATACATGCGTCCTGTACTTTGTTCACAAAAATACATGGACGGACGGACATGCGTAAATCGACTCAGAAAGTGATTCTATGCATATTCTCAAGAGGAACCATGGGTTTATCTAGATTCCTTTTGCCTGTTACAAACATATGCACAAGGACATAATAACTTGTACCACAGTGTGGTGAAGGGTATAAAAAACCGTGTGTCTAAATGAGTTTATTAGGTAGAGATTTCAAACTTTGCGATACCTACGTATGGAAGCTAGGATCTATAATGAGAGCTTCATATGTAAAACGCGATTGCCGGATGTGCCTCGATGACGAAGGTGCTCCAGTCTCCCCTACTATCCCCAAAATAAACCAGTAAGGAAAGAGAAGCTTGGGGACGGGGCCGACTATATGATACCCTTCACCACTTTGAGTATATTCAACAGATGAATCCTAACAGAGGTCGCATTTTTAAAGAAGCAGTAAAATGAAATTGGAACCATAAACACGTCATTCTGCAACCGATAATAAATTGATCATTTGGTCAGATATAGAAGCTATATCTAAATCTGAACCGATTTCAGGAAACTTAACACACATGATTCTAGACCTAATTTGTTACGCTGTGCCAAATTTCGTGCAAATCGAAAGATATATAGGGACTTCGGTGCACCATTTACATTAAATCTGACGAAAGTATATGTGGGAGCTATATATAAATCTGAATCGATTTTTGGGAAACTTTACACACATCATTCTAGACCTAATTTGCTACGCTGTGCCAAATTTCGACTCAAAAAGTGATTCTATGAATATTCTCAAAAGGAACCATGGGTTTATCTCGATTATTTTTGCATGTTACAAACATATGCACAAAAACATAATACCCTGTACCAGAAAAAAGAATTTGGTTCAAGAACCTCATAACCTGGGGCTACGAGAAAAAATTGACCAATATTTATAATTTATAGTGGAGTAATTTGGTACCCAATAAGAACCCAATGTACAAAATTTCAGCGAATTCAGTTATAAAACGAGCCCAAAAACCCGAAAATACCGAAAATTGGGGGTGCCCTTATATGGGGGCTTTCCGAAAAAATGGACCTTTATTTATAATGTTTGGTAGGGAGATTTGCTACCCAATAAGAACTCAAAGTACAAAATTTCAGCGAATTCAGTTAAAAAACGCGCTCAAGAACCTCAAAATACCGAAAATTTGGGGGTACCCTTATATGGGGGCTATGCGAAAAAATGGACCGTTATTTATAATTTTTGGTAGGGAGATTTGCTACCCAATAAGAACACAAAGTACCAAATTTCAACGAATTCGGTCGGAAAATGCGATCAAAACCCCCAAAATACCGAAAATTGGGGGTAATCTTATATGGGGGCTATCCGAAAAAATGGACCTTTATTTATAATTTCTGGTAGAGAGATTTGCTACCCAATAAGAACTCAAAATACTAAATTTCAGCGAATTCAGTTAAAAAACGCGCTCAAGAACCTCAAAATACCGAAAATTTTGGGGTACCCTAATATGGGGGCTATGCCTAAACGTGGACCGATTTTCTCCAATTTCAATAGGGTTCGTCCTTGGGCCAATTAAGTGACCTGTGCCAAATTTCATCCAAATCGGATCATAAATGCGACCTGTACTTTGTTAACAAAAATACATGGACGGACGGACAGACGGACGGACGGACGGACAGACGGACACACGGACATGCATAAATCGACTCAGAAAGTGATTCTATGCATATTCTCAAAAGGAACCATGGGTCTATCTCGATTATTTTTGCCTGTTACAAACATATGCACAAAGACATAATACCCTGTACCACAGTGTGGTGAAGGGTATAAATATACCAGTAAGGAAAGTAGTGAAGTCGGACTGGTCTACTATATGATACCCTTCACCACTTTGGGTATATTGCACATATGTATCCTCACATTTGCATGTCAATGTTCCCTCGAAGGAACATACGCATTTCACTTTTCAACCTATGATAAATTTAATTTCATTCGGGCAGATTTAGAGTCGTCGTACCATGTGACAAATTTGTGGAAAAGTTTTATAGCAAAATTGATACACGCAATACGTCGCACTGTTAAATACGTCGCACTGTTAAAAATTTAATTTCAATCAGACACCCGTTCGAAATACATATGGAAGCTATGGCTGAATCTGCACCAATTTCAACAAAACGCAATAACACAACTAGGATTTTGGAGCACCATTTATTTAAAATCGGACATATATATATATATATATATTAATATGTGAGAGCTATTTAGAAATCTGAACCGATCCTAAACTTACCACACATCACTCTAAACACAATTCAATACGCTTTGACAAATTTCGGGCAAATCACAGAATATGTAGGGAATTTGGTGCGCCATTTACATCAAATCGGACGAATACATATATGGAAGCTATATCTAAATCTGAACCAATTTTCACGAATCTTAACACTCGTCGTTCTAGACTTAATTCAGTTCGCTATGCCAAATTGCAAATCATGCAAATCTAAGGATATATAGAAACTTTGGTGCACTATTTACCTAAAATTGAATATGGAAGCTATATGTAAATCTGAACCGATTTTCACGAAACTTAACACACATTACTATAGACTTAATTCAGAACGCTATGCCAAATTTCGTGCAAATCGAAAGATACAATGGGACTTTGGTGCACCATTTACTTTAAATCGGACCAAAATATGTATGGGAGCTATATCGAAATCTGAACCGATTTTCACGAAACTTAACACACATAACTATAGACTTAATTCAGAACGCTATTCCAAATTTCATGCAAATCGAAAGATATATAGATACTTTGGTGCACCATTTATTTGGCCCAAGGACGAACAAGGTCGAATGAAATTGGGAAAAATCGGTTCAGATTTAGATATAGCTCCCATACATATTTTGGTCCAATTTAAAGTAAATGGTGCACCAAAGTCCCATTGTATCTTTCGATTTGCACGAAATTTGGCACAACGTACTGAATTAAGCCTAGAATGATGTTTGCGAAGTTTCGTGGAAATCGGTTCCGATTTATATATAGCTCCCATATATATATTCGACCGATTTAAGGTGAATGGTGTACCAAGTCCCTATATATCTTTCGATTTGCACGAAATTTGGCATAGCGTACTGACTAAAGTCTAGAATGATGTGTGTTAAAGTTCGTGAAAATCGGTTCAGATTTACATATAGCTCCCAAATATATTTTTGCCCGATTTTATGTAAATGGTGCACCAAAGTCCCTATATATCTTTCGATTTTCATGAAATTTGGCATAGCGTACTGAATTGAGTCTAGAATGCAGTGTGGTACATTTTGGGAAAATCAATTCAGATTTTGATTGAGACTTAAATTACATTATTGCGTTTTGTTGAAATTGATGCAGGTGTAGGTAGCTTCCATATGTATTTCGAACGGGTATCTGATTGAGATTAAATTTTTAACAGTGCAACGTACCGAATAGCGTGTATCAAGGCACTTTCCTTACTGGTTAATGATTCTCATTTTTATGATTATATATTATGAAAGGAAAACCCAGATTATTTACACTTAAATTTCTATGATCCCGCTTGATGTATAGCAGTAGTTCAATGCATAAAGCATGCTAGAGTGTATTAATTATTTGATGTAGCTACTTTGGTATTTAATGGTCATAAAATGGTAATTTTCATAAATTTATGGTCGTTTGTCAAAAAGGCAGTTTGTAATTTAAATGTTTCAAATATGTATCAATTCAAATTCAAAGTCCGACTATTTGTTAATTTTTTGTAATTGCAATAAATCACATTTTTTAGTACATGTAATAAAATGCACTAGCATAAGCTGCCTGAAAATCAAAAAATAAATACATTAAAACTTCCACAAAAATGCACACCATATAATCTGTGTAACTGAAATATTACAATATCCTTTTTTAACTTTTTGTATGTAGTGTAAGTTGTATGCATATGAAAAATAATACACAAACATACAAATATAAACAATCGATCATGAATGTTAGTCAAAACTTGATTTTTATTTAACGTTTTTCAATTTCAAGTACAAAAACAATTCTGTATATTCTGACCCAGCTTTTTAAAATTTGGTGACTTTTTGTACCACAAAGAACTACGTTTATTAATCATAGTAGCTGCTTCCTCCCCTCTTTCATTCCCCGTATTCACATGTGCTATACCTATATTGCCTAAAAGCGGTCATTTTGACCTTTTGTGAAATATTAAATAATCAAACTACTTTTATTATTGTATAAAGTAAATTTCTTATATGACCAGATCAGTACAACAACATCGAAACCCGTTTGCTACTCTAGAAACACAAACGAACACACAAATCGGGAAAAAAATTTATATTTCCAGTCGATTTCAATCATAGAGTAAAGACTTCCTCTTTTTCGAACATTTTGTCCGCGCTTTTAGTTTCCAAAGGGGAAACTCGAGAGCCCTACCACCGAAAACAAATAATAACAACGTTTTGTATGATTGTAAATATGTAAAAAATATTAAAAAAAATTCTTTACACCATACAAATTCTTTCAAAATGAGGTCATTTTGACCGATTTTAGGCAATATAGGTATATACAAAATTCCCGTCTTTCTAGTGTTAAACATTAATATTACATTTCAAATTACAAAAGTGATACTGAACTTTATTTGTGTATGTGATCCATGTGGAAACGACTGACTTTTGTTATGCACAACATTTTGTTGATATTTTAATTGACCAATATTATATTGAAGTAAAACAGAGATGGTTTTTTCGTAAAATAGATGTAAATTGCATGAACAAAGTATGTGTGGAAATGTGTAGGTATGTATCTATACCTCACACTACATACTTCACCGCAAATTCACCGCATTGGCATTTATAGACTTCAAAATATCTTATACTAGCATATGCCCGCTACTTCGTAAGCGAATGAGGGAAATATTTAAACATGTATTAATATATTATTCTATTTTGACAGAAAACTGCATATGAAACTAAGCAGTCCACATATATCGACCATAAATTAAATTTGAGTACCATTTAGTACCAAATTTTAAGATTCGAGCTCTAAAGGTTCACAAATTTAGTTCCATTTAGCACACATTATTTTCAAGAGTACCCTCAAATTTAGTACACAGTAGTACGAATTTCCAAAACTTCCTACTTACCCCAAACATACACCCCCACAGTGATCCTAAATCCAAGTTTCAGGATTACAACTCTATCGGTCCAATCACAATGCAAATTGTACCAAATTTAGTACGCCGTAGTACGAATTTCCAAAACGTTCTACATAACCCAAACCTTCACTACCACATTGATCCTAAATCCAAGTTTCAGGATTCCAATTCTATAGGTTCACTCACAAGTCAAATTGTACCAAATTAAGTACGCAGTAGTACGAATTTCCAAAACCTCCTACTTACCCCAAACAGTGATGCTAAATCCATGTTTCAGGATTCCATCTCTATCGGTTCACGCACAAGTCAAATTGTACCAAATTAAGTACACAGTAGTACGAATTTCCAAAACGTCCTACTTAACCCAAACTACCACTCCCAGAGTGATCCTAAATCAAGATTCAGGATTCCAACTCTATCGGTTCACCCACAATTCAAATTGAATCAAATTTAGTAAACATTTTTAAAACTTCCTACATATCTCGATCTTACACCACAGCAGTGATCCTGACTCCAAATTTCATGATTCTAGCTCTATGGGTCACCTAAAATTCAAATTGTACCAAATGTAGTACCATTTAGTACCTACAAGCATTAATTTCTTAAATTAAATTCGGACCCCAATCCCACAACCCTACAGTGATCCTGACTCCAAAAGTCATTGTTCCCCCTCTATCGATTGACCCAAATCCAAACTGTACCGATTATAGTACGATTTAGTACTTTTCGTACACATATGTAACAAATTTCCAAAACTACGTTCATATCCCAATCCTACCCTCCGACGGTAATATTAATTTCATATTCCAGGCTTCCAGCTCGACTTTTATTTCCAAATTAAATTTGTACCAAATATAGTACCATATAGTACTTTTCGTACACATGACTACACGCTTTCAAAACCATCTCCATTAATAAACCCTACATCTCAATTCGCATTCCAAATTTCATGTTTTTAGCTACGTTTCATGCTACGAAATTGTACCAAATTAAGTACATTTTAGTACTTTTCGGATACCTTTAGTTCGGATTTCCAAAAACCCTTTGGTACATCTATCCTACACTCCATCAGCAACCACCAATCCAAATTTCAGAGTTCTACCTCTACCGGTTCGCCAAATACAAATGGTATCATATTTAGGACTTTTCGCACCGTTCCAGTACGAATTTCCAAAAACCTTTTTGCACATCTTTCTAACATTCCATCAGTGACCCACATTCCAAATTTCAGAATTCTAGCTCTTCCCGTTCGCCTAATTCAAAGGGCGCCATATTTGGTACATTTTAGTACTTTTCGCACCCTTCTAGTTCGAATTTCCAAAAAACCCAGCCTTATCTCACGCCTACACATCAACAACAACCCACACTCAACATTTCAAGTTTCTAGCTTTAGCCGTTTCGTCTGGGCGATGATCGCTCTTTTATATATTAAGATTCCTTCGATGGAACATTGACATGAACATAACCAAAGTGGTGAAGGGTCCAACTTTACTACTTTCCTTACTGGTTATGTAGTGTTTATTTTCATATAAATTTAATGTTAGTTAATTAGTGTTTTAGATAGCTTTAATAAAATATTTAAACGCAATTTTTACATACACGTACATACCTACACTTTTTACAACATTTCTAGGGCTGATTTTTCGAATTAAAAATCCGTATTTCTCAATTTGTGGCATAGTAAGTAATTTAACTAACATGAAAGACAGACCGATAATCGGACTAGAATGAACTTCAAAAACAGAACCTAATTAAGTGTAGTGAACGTGATTTTATTGCGACGACGAAGTGACATTTACAAATTAAGGCCAGTAAATTGCTCTTCTTTTGTCCTCTCTTTTTATGCTTTGTTGGTGTTGGGGGTCGTTGTTCTTGTTTCGTTAGTGGGTGGCTGTCGTCACCAAAAAATGGTTGGGCACTAAAAAGTAGAATGCGGTTTAGTGGGGACCTTATCCAAACTTATAAAGCATGTTGAAATTTTGTTTAACTTTTTATAGCTCTTTTTTTGTATGCTTGTCTATTCAATTTGTTAACGATAACTTTGCAAAGCCTTTTTCCGATCGAGAAGGGGAGAATTGTAAAATAAAAGTTTAATGACTTTCCCCTTATATTCTTTGGTATTTATATTGTTGAGGTAGAATATTAGCGTGGTTTGATGGTAATTTCTCAATTTAAGATATGTGTAATCGAAATACGTGCTTAAATTTTAAGGGTATTGTTCCATGGTTGCATCCGTTTTTGAGCATTTTTATCATACAAATTGTGTTAATGCGTAATTTAAAATTTATTTTTTCTATTAGAATCCAAATGAGGATTATATGCTATGTATCCATAAACTAATGCAATATGTAAAGATGTCATTCAAAATAATAAATCTGTTGTCGAATTTTAGGTCGCTGTTGTGACAGAGAATGGTGCGACAACTGTATGTGGCAGCTATATCAAATAATCCAAAGTTCCTAATTAGAACCTCATGCAGCGAAAATGTGGGTGCTATGTCGATACATTTCCTTTTATTGCATTTTTTATACATTACAGTCACTACAATTGGAAAATCCGATTATGTTGTCATTCTCCAAAAAATACCAAACAAAGCAATTCTGTTAAAAAAACGTGCCAAAAAGTTTAAATTTTTGATACCCTTCACTATACTGTGGTTCAGGGTATTTGTCTTTGTTGCATATGTTTGTAACAGGCAAAAGGAAATAAGGTAGACACATGGTTCCTTTTGAGAATATGCATAGAATCACTTTCTGAGTCGATTTACGCATATCCGTCCGTCCGTCCGTCCATGTAGTTTCGTGAACAAAGTACAGGTCGCATTTATGATCCGATTTGGATGAAATTTGGCATATGTCATTTATTTGGCCCAAGGACGAACCCTATTGGGAAAAATCGATTTAGATTTAGATATAGCTCCCATATATATTTTTATCCGATTTAATGTAAATGGTGCACCATTGTTCCTATATATCTCTCGATTTGCACGTAATTTGGCACAGTGTAATGAATTAGGTCTAGAATTATGTGTGTTGTTTCCTGAAAATCGGTTCTTATTTAGATATAGCATATATATATATATATATATATATTCTTCCGATTTAATGCAAATGGTCCACCAAAATCCCTATATCTTACGATTTGTAAGAAATTTGGCACAGCGTATTGAATTATTTCTGGAATGATGTGTGTTAAGTTTTCTGAAAATCGACCCGATTTTGGGTATATGGTGCACCAAAGTTCCTATATATCTTTCGATTTGCATGAAATTTGGCACCGTGTTCTGAACTAGGTATAGGTATCGGTTCAGATTTAGATATAGCTCATATATATATTTTCGTCCGATTTGGCACAGCGTAATGAATTAGGTATAGAAAGATTTGTGTCCAGTTTCCTGGAAGTCGGTTCAGATTTAGATATCTGAACCGACAGATATAGATATATATAGATATGTATATCTGACCAAGTGAAAAATTTAGTATCGGTTGCAGAATCACATGTTTAGAGATCCAATTTCATTTTACTGGTCCTTTAAAAATGCGACGTCTGTTAGGATTCATCTGTTGAATATACCCAAAGTGGTGAAGGGTATCATATAGATGGCCCTGTCCGACTTTACTATATTCCTTACTGGTTATCGTATAGGGTAACATATAGTCAACCCAATACGACCAACAGGTCCTTTCCTTACTGTTTTGTATTGGATATATTTGCGTGAACCATTTATTTTATAAAGAATTAACGTACCACATTTTCCTTTACTTCACTATTACAATAAATCCTTAACAGAGAATGCATTTCTACGGTTTCAAAAACCAACATACAAAACTCATGTAATGACCTTACCCGTTGTTTAAACAACAGTAGCTACGCACAAAATAAAACAACCGAACCAGAAACTAAAAACAAAACATAAATAAATGTAGCTTGGAAACAGTGAGCATTTATCACCAGGAAATGACCCAAAGCTGTGTGCGTGGAATACAAAATTAAAAGTTAACAAACCGAGACAATCATAAACAATGAAAGGTACCCGGACAATTAAGTAAGAATTACAATTCTTAACAGCAACATTTTGCATGGCCATTTTATGGCAACCAAAGGTGACGGTGATGCTGTAAAATATTACGCTCGTGTGTTACGGTTACGCTACTGCTAATACTTTCTTGAACGAGCATGAACGGTGATTATCCTTTCCTCCCTTTCTTGTAAAACATTACTTTTAAAATTGTGCTACAAGACGAGAACGATTAAATTTATGTTTTTGAAGATATTTCTAATTTAACTCATGTGCGAGTATTTCCTTTTTTGGATTATACTACTTAAGTCCCGGTTTGAAGTACACTTTGGTATGTCCTCCAAACGGTAACACTACATCTCCGCACTAAAAGTTACTAATATTGACAGAAGTGGGTATTTTGAAAATTTTTGACTCATTTTTCAACCGAATTGCCTGTCATTTTCTATTTTGGGTGCACATTGTATAGCACGTACTGAAAAATGACTAACATTGACTCAAATGTCAAGGTGGCCTCCATACTTTGATTTGGGTTCTCACTCATCCTTCTACTAAAAATTATTAATATTGAACCAAATTTGAGTGCAGCCCCATCTGTATTGGAAATGATCTCACTGCCCAAACGATCAATATTGATACCCACTTTTGTATAGCCACATAAAACGCTAGCGCCCATATTAGGTGGTGATGGGTATCATATAATCGGCCCGTCCAACTTTTGTACTTTCGTTACTGGTTTTAAGTTAAAGAAGACACAGCTTCCACAAAAATAAACATTAGAGGTCAATATCATGAAAAGTTTACAATGACAGATCAATATATTCAAAACTATTCAATTTTTCTCATATATTTAATAATTACAGTGTTATAAATGGGTGAACCTCTGATTCAGATATGTTAAAAAATTTACAATATTCCCCATAGACATATGTTATTGATGGTTACCTCGTTAAGATATTACACACAAGAGGAACAACATTCAACGAAGAAGGTTTATGACAGTAATTGGTTGCGACAAAAATGTGTTGTTTAGTGTCTTCCGAACAAATTGAACAACTGTACGACTGTGTGATACTCCTTTTTGGTGTTGTCCAAAATTCCATCTTATTTCCATATCTGACATACCACAACACTGTGGAACAGGGGATTATGTCTTTGTGCATATGTTTGTAACAGGCAAAAAGAAAGGAGATAGACCTATGGTTCCTTTTGAGAATATGCATAGAATAACTTTCTAAGTCGATTTATGCATGTCCGTCTGTCCGTCCGTCTGTCCATGTTAAATTGTAAACAAAGTACAGGTCGCAGTTATTATCCGAATTGGATGAAATTTGGCACAGCTCATCTATTTGGCCCAAGGACAAACCCTATTGAAATTGGGAAAAATCGCTCCAGATTTAGATATAGCTCCCATATATATTTTCGTCCGATTTAAGGTAAATGGTGCACCAAAGTATCTATATATCTTTCGATTTTGACCAAATTTGGCATATCGTACTAAATTAAGTCTAGAGAGATTTGTGTAAATTTTCGTGAAAATCGGTTCAGATTTTGATATAGCTCCCATATGTAGTTTCGTCCGATTTTCAGTAAATGGTGCCCCAATTTACCTATATATCATTCGATTTGCACGAAATTTGACACAGCGAAGTGAATTATGTCAAGAACAATGTGTGCTAAGTTTAAAGAAAATCGGTCCAAATTTAGATACAGCTCCCGTATATATCCTCCGATTTTATGTAAATGGTGCACCAATGTCCCTATATATCATTCGATGTGCACGAAAATTGGCATAGCGTACTGAGTGAAGTCTACAATGATGTGTGCAAAGTTTCGTGAAAATCGTTTCAGATTTAGATGTCGCTCCCATATATATTATCGTCCGATTTTATGGAAATGGTGCACCAATGTCCCTATATATCATTTGATGTGCACGAAATTTGACATAGCGTACTGAATTGAGTATAGAACATGAGCATGTTCCTTCGAGTAACAGTGACATGCAATTGTGAGGATTCATATGTACAACATGCCCAAAGAGGTGAAGGGTATCATATAGACGGCCCAGTCCGACTTTACTACTTTCCTTACTGGTTTGCAAATCGGACTTGTTGCTAGCATAACAGACGACAATGCACGCAACTGAAATAAAATATATGTATGAATGAGTGAGACACAAATGTAATGTATAATTTATGTTTTCTGAACACTGTCAGAAACAAACTTAAATTGCAAATTAAAATGACATTCACAAATGACTACAGTTAGAAATGCTTACAGGATAGTTGGCATAGTGATAAAGGATGTGTTGGGGAACTAGTTTTGATAGCGGCAACAAATCTGCTCCAGAAGGTCTGCTGACAAACAATGGCTGAAATTTAATGATAGGATTTCGAAGCATAAAAATCCCAATGGAAAATCGTTAAATTATGTCGAATGCGAAAGTTTTCTTCAATCTGTTTTCAACAACAAATTCAAAAAATAACCCCTATACAATTATCCCGTTTAATATTTGGAATGGTTAAACTCCTACCCGTGTTTCCATCTGATATCCTGAACAGCCTAATAAGTACCACATAATGAAGTAACATATTCTACATATAAAGGCCACGACCGATAATAGGAATTTTGAATGAACACCATGTGGTGTAGGATATAAAAGGATTTTTACAAACTATATATGGTAGTAATATCTTTTTTATAACGAACTGTTTTTTCCATCCCAGCTTTCAGTTTTTATTTATATAAATTTGGCTACAATGAACTTGCTATAAATATACTTAATAGTTAACGATGATAAGCCCTACAAAAGGTAATTTTTAACACTTAATAACGCACTGGCTATATTTCTATGACTTGAGGAAAATTCATCAATGTACAACAGGATGGTCCGTGTGACAAATTTTTATAAGCGGAAACCTTACTAGATAACCCATAGTATCAAATTCCATTAAATTTGGTTGAAAAATGATCCCATACTAGCAATAAAAACCGAAATTCTGGAAGGTGCGTTATATGGGGTAGACCAATATTAAACATTTTAGTTAGTGAGATTTGATACCCAATGAGAATTCAGAATTCCAAATTACAGCCAATTCGGAAGAAAACGTGTATAACCTCCCCAAAAAACCGAAATTTACGACGTACCGTTATATGGGGCTGTCCTAAATCAGCATTATTGTTAGTGAGACTCAAAACCTAAATGAAGATGTGAAATAACAATTCAACCAACATATCAATACCGAAAATTTGGGACTCAACATGGGGGTTGTCCTAAACAGTGGACAACTATTGAATTCAAAATAACAGCCAATTCGAATGAATAGCGAAATTTGAGTGGTACCGTTATATGAGTGCAATTTCATTCCGATCAAGAATACCTTAACATACCTTATGGGGTCTCCGATGATTATTTCGAGGTGTTGCGAACGGTATGAAAAATGTTATGTACACTCTAACTTGTAGTGGACGGTATACATTTAAAGGTCCCACTCCAACAGGGTTCTAGGCTCGTTTTCTAATTGAATTAGCTGTATTTGGATATTCTGGTTTCAAGGTGGGTAAACAACTTTTTCATAGAAATATTGAAAAATATTTTTATGTTTTAACACAACCCCCATACAAAGGTTCTAGCTGATTTTCGGTTTGACGGAGGTCTTTGCAAAATATAAAAAAAATATAAAAATTCTTTTATATCACAGCTCTCCGCATTGTTATACACTGCGTATCATAACTATAGCCGCACCTTTAATTCAATTGGTATGCTAGTTGACAAATAAAATTGACCCATTAAGTTATGGTTCAAAACAAAACGATAAAAACACATATTATTCAACAAAAATAATTAACTTATTCTTTATGGTTTCGCCGAATTCTGCCCCTTCAAAATTACTGGTGTTGCATAACTATAGACGCACTTTTACAAAATTAGAAAAAAAAAATATTTTTTAAAACTTAAATAAAATAAATTTTATAAATAATGTGTAAGGCCTCCCTAATTTTGAATAAGTTCAAAAATTTTATCCATCACACATTTGATCAAAATTCTTCGCAAGTCTTCATCGATTGACCGCCATTTATCGATAATCACTTCTTGGAGATAAAATACAGTTTGGTATTGGCAGTTTTCTGCATACACACGATGAGTCAAGATTCCACACATGTTCTCAATCGGATTCTTGTCGGAAATTTGAATATTTTTCGATTTTAACCATACATGAGTATGGCGACTTTTATGAGCTGGAGCGTTGTCCTACTAAAAAACGAGTCCTTCATTGTTGCTGCTTTCCCAAAATGGCAATAATTTGTATTGCAAGACTTGAACGTACTCCATTGAATTCATCTGACATCATGGAAATGTCAAATAAAGCATTCCGTGGCTATAAAATGCTCCCAAGACCATTAAGGAACCGCCAACGAAATATCGTTTTAAGAAATATCGTGATTCCGTCCGTAGATCTCTTCGATATGTTTTCTTAGTTGATTTTTTTTCGGACGAGAATAATCTTGCTGCCCCAGTTGGTTTTAGTTGTTATTGGAGAGATCTACGGACTGAATCACGATATTTTTAAAACGATATTTCGGTAGCGGTTCCTTAATGTCCGTCTGCGGATATCACGATATTTGATATTATTCGGGTTCTTATTGGATAAAAATGTCGCAACCAATATTGGTCCAATGTTTTAGGTATTTGTGAGAGTTTTTCTGCAATTTTCAGCCAAATTTTGCTATAAATAGCGCACTTGGGAAAATTAAAGATTTTTTGTTAAGAAGCCTCTCCAACCTCAACGTGTGACCGACAATGAAGTTGGATCAAGAATTACCGCGGGATTGCGACAGATCATTAATGACTTTCATACACTTCCCTAGACTGTGGTACATGGTATTATATCTGTAAGCATATGCTTGTTACAGACAAAAAGAAACAAGATATATATGCATGGTTCCTTTAAAAATAGGCATAAAATGACTTTCTGAGTCGATTAATGCCAGTTCGTCGGTCCATCTTTTTGTCCAGGTTAAATTGTAAACAAAGTTCAGGTCACATTTACGATCCGAATTGGATGAAAATTGGCGCATCTCATTTATTTGACACAAAGATGGGAGTTTAGACAGGGTGCTGTGCTGCATCACACCGACTAGCGTGTGTCAAGTTTGCCTTAATGCGGCCACCATAAGGTGTTGTGTCAAATTTGTCAATCCGTTTGAAACACCTCGAAATATTCACCGGAGACACCGCAAAGTATATATATGGAAAAGCATTACTAATCGATTTTTGCATGTCCGTTCGTCTGTCTGCTCATGTTAAAATGTAACCAAAGTAAATTTGGCACAGCTCATATGACCTTAGGACGAACCCAATTGAAAATGGGAAAAATCGGTTCTGATTTAGATATAGCTCCTATATATAGTTTCGTCCGATTTTGAGTAAATAGCGCACCAAGGACCCAAATTTTAGCCGATAGGGACTACGCCCAAAAGCGGGCCGATATAGTCATTCTCGAACTAGTTTTTTATCTCGATATCGTCCAAAGTAAGAATGATGGATAAATCGACTAAATCATCTTACAATTCCATCCTATGTAGGCTATAAACGGATAATTTCGATTACAGGATATCCCCACTATGGTGGAATACGGTTATATGAAGGTAACCCCAAAAATCGGAACAAATCAGTTAAATATTTTAATATAAAACCAGTAAGGAAAGTAGTAACGTCGGACGGGGCCGACTATATGATACTTTCACCACTATGGGTATATTTAAAAGATGCATCCTAACAGAAGGGCCATTAAAATGAAATTAGTTGAACTAAAATGTGAATTGACTTAGATCAATCCATAACATGCCGTTCATTGTTACAAAATTATGTAAATCGAAATATCAATCGTGCACCCGTTGTATACTTGGAACACGTAGTCGGTTCGAAATATATATGGGCTACGTTATGTCAAATTTCGTGCAAATCGAAGGATATATAGGGACTTTGGTACACCATTAACATTAAATCGGTCGAACATATATATGGGACCTATATCTAAATCTGAACCGATTTTGAAGAAATTTTACACACATCATTCTGGACCTAATTCATTCATTTTGTGGAAATAGAAAAAAATATATAGGGACTTTGGTGAACCATTTACATTAAATTGGGCGAAACTATATATGGGAGCTATATCTAAATCTGAAGCTATATCTAAATCTGAACGAAACTTAGCACACGTCGTTCTAGACTTAATTTAGTACGCTGTAGAAAATCAACTCAGAAAGTGATTCTATGCACATTCCTAAAAGGAACCAAGTGTCTATCTCGTTTTGTTTTGTTTGTTACAAATATAAGCACGAAGACATAATACCCTGTACCACAGTGTGGTGAAGAGTATAAAAGTGTAGGTGTATTATATATATGAAGGACTACTTTAAAGGGGAATTGATGAATAGGTAAATAAATTCTTTTAAAAATGTTTAAAATAACGGTTATATAAATACAAATAAATAACAGAGCCTGTGAACAATCATATTTCAGCAAATTTTTGTACAATCGACTGAAAATAGTTTGCAACATATTCTATTCAAAGTTTTAAATATGTATATTTATACCCTACACAACTATGTTGTCAGGGTATTATAGCTTTGTGCCGCCCCAAAAGTTTGTAACGCCGCGAAATATTGGTCCTAGACCCACCTTTAAGTATACCGATCGTCATATCTCGACTAGCTGAGTCGATCTAGACATGTGTGTCCGTCCGTCTGTCCATTATAATTTGTAAACACGATACAGGCCACAGTTATGGACCAATCCTCACGTAGTTTTGCATGTAGAATGGGTTCTGGCCAATGAAGACCCCTATTGTTTTTGGAAAAGATCGGTTAATATTTAGCGGATGAAATGGACCAAAAACTTTATTTTTGTCGGTTTTTCAGGTCGCTCCAGAGGCCGCAATTATGGCCCAAACACCGCGAATTTTTGCATGGAGAAGGGGATTGTGCCAAAGAATAAGCGTATAGATTTACTTCTGAAGAACCTAGACCCGAGATGTTGACAACATATTCACGAGGAGTGGTTGGCCGTCAAATTGATACCAATTACTTTGTCGTATGTACTCGTATGTGGAAGTTACTCTTAAATGTTTACAGGTACTTACGTAATCAGATACTATTAAGTAACCCATTACTACACTAGAGGTCGGAAATATAGCGCTGATCGCTTTGAAATTTTCCATGAGGATCCAGGTTTGGTCAAGCACAACGCCTTTAATTTCGACGATGATCAGATAATAATATTGGATTGAAGTGGACCGAAAACTTCATTTTTTGTGTTTTTTCGAGTCGATCTATAGGCCACAATTGAAAGCCGAACATCACAACACAACTAGCGGTAAAGGTAATCTGGACAAGTAATTAAAAAAGCTGTACTGAATATGAGTAGTATTTGTTGGTCAAAATGGTGCAAATATCGCGAAATATTGTCCAAGCTCAGAACATAGAACAACAGAAAGTTAGATTTTCGTGGAAGTTGTGTAGGCTATACTGCTCCGCTCACTGGTTTTTTTTTAAGTTTGCAAGTGGCTTCAACCCTGTTAAAATCAACTATCGTTTTAGAGTTCCTCGGATGTGCTACATCATGATAGTTATTATTTTTCTTTATAATGTCCTTATACTTTATTTTATTACATTTATTTTACCACCAACGTAGCAAACGCTCAGGAAATGAATACACATAAAGACAGGCTTGCAAGCATTCCATTGTTATTAGCTTCATAAAACGTTACAAAGTAAACACTTAATTTTATGGTCCTCTTAAGGCCTAGGAAATAATACAATCAATCGGTTAAGTATCTAAGAGACAGATACATTTGCAAATACGATTACTTTAAGACGAAACAAAAAATACAATTTTTTCCCGACATTCATTTTAAGGACGTATACATAATAACGGGTATTCTTGGAGATGTGCTGTTGGTTGGTCACATTTTCAAGCTCATCAGCATTATACATCACGTATCACTTCAATGACCTTTGACTTGTTAAGGCAGGGCAGGCATATAAAATGAAACGTGCTGGTATTACTAATGCAAAGCAAGGTGAAAATTTTCATGATTTCATTGGCTATGAATGTTTGATGTCTAACTGAGTTGTTACTAAATTACGTTATGATGTGAAGAAGAAGATTGTTAATAATAACAGCAATGTCTGCGTGCCGTACAAGCGTTGCTGTGCTAAGAAACATGTCAGAATTTTTTTGAATGTATACATATAACTGAATTTTGCAACACCTGAGTTAAGTTAAATATGTTATTTTCTGATACAATTTTATTTGCGTATTATCATAAAATTACTAACATAGAACACGTTTGAAGGACTTGCTTGATAATATGCAAATTTAACATATCTGAGCAAAAAATATGTTAATGACAAGATGATACAAAATGTTTTTATGTCTAACAAAAAGTTTTCAGACGTTGACTTTTGGGGTAAAAGGTAGGATAGATAAGATAATACATGGATACGTTAACCAGACCACACTAAGATTGTTTCTAAATTTTAACCGATATTAGTAAACAATTTTAGTTGCTCAAGCAGATTAAAATTATTAATCATATATGCATTTGGTTGGGGAAAAAGAAATCCATTATTGGGACTAGAATCAAATTGAGACTTGAATCTTCGATGTAGCATTTGGTTTTCTTGATATTGGAATTTTATTTTTCAGAAAGAATGTACTGTATCTCACGAATGCAAGGATGCAGCGACGTAAAATTTTGTTCATATCCTATTTAGGATTGTAGTATTAAATCAGTACCCAGAAAATTGTTTTATACCAAAGATGAACTTAAATACATCGTAAACTGATGTACCAATCATAAATATGACTTCCTGTTTTGAAACATAAATATTAATCTTGTTTGCATTAGGGTTATCGAAGGCTTATCCTGAAATTTAAAACGATATTTATCGTTTTTGAAAGATATCATGAACATTTTCTACTTTATTATTTTTAGGGTACCGTTATTATTATGGGGGCTACCACATAAAGGGGACCGATATTAATGATTTTGGGTAGAGTAATTTTGTACCAAGATACCAAATATGCAAAAAATACCAGAATACGAAATACAAATTACAGCCATTTCGTGCCCAAACTTCGAAAGTAAGAATGTTGGTGCTACTTTTATAAGGGGGCCATACGAAAAAGTGGTGAAATTTTGTACCCGATTAGAATCCATAGTACGTGTCTAAAATCCTCAAAATACCGTTGTATGGGGGCTACCCCAAAACGTGTCCGATACAGCCTATCTTGGAACTTGAACTGCATGCAGACAAAGGATAACATTTTGTAAAAAGACAAGATTTTATAAAAGTTCAGCTTCCTATATCAACCCCCCCCCCCCCCCCCCTAGGCTATCTCAGAATTTTGTCCTGATTAAAAAGACCTTTTCTCGAAATGTCCATACCTAAATTTACACAATGTGGTAAGTCTAAAGTCACATATTAAAGCCAGTAAGGAAAGTAGTTAAGTCGGACTGGGCCGACTATATGATACCCTTCACCACTTTGGTATATTTTACATATATATCCTAATAGACGTCGCCTTTTCGAAGAAACATTGACATGAAATTGAACGAACTTAAATATGTGATCTTTATCTATATGTGAACCGGCTAACATCAATCCATACATATGTCATTCTGCAACCTATGTTCATTAGAGTAGATTTAGAGCCGTTAGCGTACAAGGGGACACATTTATTTAAATCAATTAAAAACAAACTTGATACAGGCTATCCGGTATACCGCACTGTTCAAAATTTAATCTCAATCAGACACGTCTTCATCTGCACCAATGTCAGCATCTGCACCAATCAAAACGCAGTAAGGACACCACTTTGGGTATATTGTATATATGTATCCTTACAATTGTATGTGAATGTTTCCTTGAAGGAACATACTCATGTCTTTCTGCAACCTATGCTTAATTTAATTTCATTCAGACCGATTTAGGGTTGTCTGGTTACCATGGGAAACATATATGGAAAACGATTTATAGCAAAATTATACACGAAATATATATAGGGCTATATCTAAATCTGAACCAATTTTCACGAAACATAGTACACAACATTCTAGACTCAATTAAGTACGCTATGCCAAATTTGGTTCAAATCGAAAAATATATAGGGTCTTTGGTGCACCATTTACATTAAATCGGACGAAAATAGATATGGGAGCTATATCTAAATCTAAACCGATTTTCACGAAACTTAGCACACATCATTCCAGGCTTAATTCAGTACGCTGTGCCAAATTTCGTGCAAATCGATTAACATGAACAGACAGACGGACGAACGGACATGCATAAATCGACTTAGAAAGTGATTCTATGCATATTCTCAAAACGAATCATGTGTCTTTGTCGTTTTCTTTTGCCTGTTACAAACATATGCAAAAAAAAAAAAACATAATACCCTGTACCACAGTGTCGTGAAGGGTATAAAAAGGGCAAATTTGAATATTGTTTATATTTGACGGACATTTCTAAAATGATTAATTTATTTTATGTATATTTACTTTTTTACAAATTGCATGAAAAATCACACAATTCCCCATTGTCCATGTCTTTTGACTTTATTGTATTGTTTTTATGTTGAAATTTCTTTCCGTCTTCCTTTATTAAGATGAATTCAATAGAAAATATGTATTATATTTAGTATAAATGAGTTCCTTCCTATGTCCTTACGATATCCTTCATCTTCTTCCTTCTAGCACTTAAGACGTAATTTAATCTCCAATCTCCTATCAGTTCTTTTCAATATTTTGACTCGAAACGAAGCGTAAACAGCATGAATCAAATTAATTATCTAATGATGCCCGGGGAGATATGCACAGACATCAGTCAGATAAAGAATAGTTGTAATTAAAATGGAAATGTATATAAACGTTTGATATCCTCTTGACCTTTTATTGTCGTGTGGAGCTTAACAAATACCATTTCATATGCAGCATATTTTAATTAAAATGTGTTTTGATCGTTTAGTCTATATCTAAATTAAACTGCGCGGGTAGATTAATTGTTGTTGGGAAATAACTGTGGATATTACATAGAATATTTAGTGTGTATTGATTCCAATCTTTATTTTGAACCATGAACCTGTATGCAATATATTTTGTTTAAAAATGTTTTAAATATTAAATTAGGCAAGAGGCACACAAACAAATACCATTTTTGATAGATCAGTCTTGTCCATTTTTATCGATTTTTTTCTTGATTACGGTTTGTACTCTTTCAAAACTAGAAGACCATCATTACCTCATATACCAATATGGTGCTTCCTACTATCTTTGCATGTATATATTTTGTTGCGTGTATATATGTTGTTACGTTTTGTTGCATATAAACGTGCAACAATAACAATAACAAAATTGATGGGATGAGTAAAATCTGCATAGCAATCTAAGTAACAGAAGTGAATTTAATGGACCATATAAGGAAAGGATTTCATTTAGCTTTGTCTTAACAATATTTGTATGGGCTACACTAATGCACTAAGAAGTCTCGAACAAATATCTTTGAGGAAATCGCAATAGTAATTGTACATAACAAACAAATAATAAAACATTTAAAACGGTTCGGTGAGTTCGGTCAAGCCGAACTTTTAATACCCTCCACCTAGTGACATGTATTGCAATTTCCTTAAATCGGTCGGAATCTCAATTTTGGGGACTATGTTATTGTATTGTGTGATAGTACGTACCAATAAGTACCAATAAGGAAAGTTCAAAAGACGGACGGGGCCGACTATATGATACACTTCACCACTTTGGATACATACAAAACATGTTAGTATATGTAATATCCTGTAGATAGAACATACATATAATCTTTAGAGGACAATTGAAATGGTATCGGGCGAAACTAAATGTATGATTTATTTGCAACTTTAGTACTCATCACTCTAAGCACACATCTGTTAAATTTCGTGTAAATCTATCTATACATATATCTGACCTATCTTATATTTATAATCTTAGGAACACCCAAAGTGGAGAAGTGTAACATACAATGTAACATACGACTTTTAAACCGATTTGTATATTCTACAGCATAAAGTAGAGTGAATATTAAATTTGTCATTCCGTTTGCAACACTTCGATATATTCTCGATTAAAATAAAATTTCAAGTCGAGGTATGCGTGTCAGTCTGCAAAATTGCAATATTTAAGAGTGAGCCCTCGCGTAGAGACCATTTAAATAATGTAGTGTTTATATTATGTACGTTAATTTGAATAAATTTTATGGTGGCGTATAAGTAATATGTGAATAAAATCATGTCACTTATACGCAACCCATATATAGTCAAACGGCTAAACCCTGCGTATGAGTTTTGTTTGCCCACAATGAACAATATGCTTGAATCATGACCCTCCACGGATCTTGTCTAAGTAATGTCATTTAAATTACACCGGATTTAAATATATATCTTATATATAAGTTTGTCCGATATCAAAAGCATAAATAGTGCATCACTCCCTAAGGATTGATTGAAGTCGATTCATATATAAACGTGGATAACACATTGATTTTCATCTGAATTAATCTCAGTGATCCTCAAAAGATTCTACGTCTGTTCGATCGTCAGTGTACAGTTTGGTTACACTCAAAATCATTATAGAGCTATGTCTTATTTTGCACCAATTTCTACAAATCGCAATAACGGCATTCTATGTTCAAATTTATTCATTATGCAAAATTTGGTATCAATAAGACAACATTGTGGAGTTTGGTGCATCATTAGCATAAAATCAGACGAAATGGGAGCTATACATTAAACGGAACCGATTTGAACAAAACTTTACACCACTTAAGCTATACTAACTTCAGTACATTGTACCAAATTGTGTGCATTCGGCCAAACTTTGACTTTTTGGTTCGCCATTAATTTATAATTGTAATATATATGGAAAATTACAAAAATCTTTTAAATTCCTTGAAACTGAGGTTTACAAGCTTATAACTCGCGAAATATGAACATAATGCATACAATTTAAATATTGTTAATAAATAATAAGTTGAGTGGAAGCTGTGATGATGGTAATGTACAAAAAATGGGTGAAAATTTGTTGAAGCCAACGAGTTTTTTGTGTTCCTTCCTAATTTCTGGCTAAACTACACAACGCACGCACATGTGATCAGTGATTAAGTTGAATAATACTCCACGGAAAATATGGTTCTAATGTATGATTTTTGATATAATCACTGCATCTACCAAAAACAGATGCTGACATTTTGTAGCCGGATTTTCGGTGTTTTTTGAACTGATTATATGATCGTAGAACTCGTGATTTTGCTTCGTTTAGAATATATCTCATGAATGTGCTCACCGTAGCTTCTTTGCAATTGCATTCCAAAGACGAAAATTTGGTGCATCATTTTTTATAAAAATCCTATTTTTTGAGTCTACATTTACGAAAGTCCACTCAAATCGCGTGGAAGCTCACGTGATTTTAGTTTTTTTACGTGCCGAATGAATCCAGACATGTTCAATTCAATAAAACGGCGGTACCTTGAATGTAGCAAAAACTGTATGGAAATAGGTCAAAAATACATCGATACGCGAATAATATGCGTATTTTATCCAAAATTGACTGTGGAAGCACATCCGCGGTTCTTAACCAATTCTTTTAAAATAGGTAAAAAATAGGCTAAAAATGACACTGCGTGCATACGATTTTTATGCTCATCAGATTTCAGTAATCTCCTACGAAAATACACAAAAGTACTTTTGTGTATTTTCGTAGGAGATTACTGAAATCTGATGAGCATAAAAATCGTATGCACGCAGTGTCATTTTTAGCCATTTTTACGGTTTTTGCATAGTAAGGTGCATCGAGCGGCACAGTTTGGCTGTTAAATGAAACTTAGAAACATACACAATTATTGGAAGATCTTGATTCGTTTTATACGGAAACCGCATGCGCAACAACTGATTTTCACGAATACGCGAATTGGATGGTTTTCAATATTGATTATTTTTATGTATTGTAAGTGCATTATATTTAGTCATTTTGACGTCGAACTGTTATCAGATGAATATACCGATATTTAACAATCATCTAAAAGAATTATCAAAAGAAAGCGTCGTATATTTTAGAAGATTATATTTTAGAAGATTTTTGTTTTCGTGGTACATCAATGATTTTTGATCGCGAACAAAATATCCTAAATTTCATTCGCGATCAAATTTTTGGTTGATGCGTGCAAAAGTTATAGAGGTTTTAATTTTGGGCTTAAGAAAAAATCTTAAAATTACGAATATTAGTTTATTGACCAAAACGCTGATATGTGACTTCCTTCGTAAAATATGAATATATTAAAAAAATCGCGGAAAAGTTGCACATTTTCGCGATACATAAGGAAAATAATAAAAATATAGGAGATTACGTCATTATTTTCATTATATTCATAACATGGATGGACCTAAAAAATAATTTAGCCAGTAAGGAAAGCAGTAAAGTCGGACGGGGCCGACTATATGATACCCTTCACCACTATGGGTATAATAAACAGGACTATTAACATGTAATTGGATGAAATAAAATATGTGATATTTATCTAAATGTGAATCTACCTAGATCTATCCATAAACATGTCATTCGTTTGTTACAATGGGACAAAAATATGTAAATCGACTTCAAACAAATATAAATAGGTCATCTGTTGGGCTATGTCTGTACTTCTAGAAAACGCAACTACGTAATTATATGCTCAATTTTGTACGTTGTGCAAAATTTGATGTCAATCTGACTAACACGAGGAGTTTGATGTCAAATTTACTTCAAATCGGGCGAAAATATATATGGAAGCTCTATCCAAATATTAAGCGATTGCAAACAAACTTGTCACAGCTTAGAATATACTAATTTCAGAACGTTTTGTTCCTATCAGCCTATTGGTTCCTTGGTGCGTCAATTACTTAAAACCAATATATAATAAATGGGAGCTATATCTAAATCTGGACCGATTTTCTCGAAACTTGGTAGACATCACTCTAGGCTCAATTCAGTACGTTATGCCAAATTTCGTGCAAATCGAAGAATGCTTAGCGACTTTGGTGCATCATTTACATAAAATCGGACGAAACTATATATGGGAGCTATATCTAAATCAGGACCGATTTTTACGAAACTGTCAGACATCATTCTAGGCTCATTTCAGTACGTTATGCCAAATTTCGTGCAAATCGAATGATATATAGGGACTTTGGGGCACCATTTACATGAAATCGGACGAAACTATATATTGGAGCTATATCTAAATCTGGACCGATTTTCACGAAACTTGGCAGACATCATTCTAGGCTCAATTCAGTACGTTATGCCAAATTTCGTGCAAATCGAAAGATATATAGGGACTTTGTGGCACCATTTACATGAAATCGGACGAAACTATATATGGGAGCTATATCGAAATCTGGACCGATTTTCTCGGAACTTGGCAGACATCACTCTAGGCTTAATTCAAAACGTTTTGCCAAATTTCGTGCAAATCGAAAGATATATAGGGACTTTGGGGCACCACTTACTTGAAATCGGACGAAACTATATATGGGAGCTATATCTAAATCTGGACCGATTTTCACGGAACTTGACAGACATCATTCTAGACCTAAATGATTAGGCTGTACCAAATTTCGTGCAAATCAGAAGATATATAGGGTCCGTTTACATTAAATCGGTTAAATATATATATATATATATGGGAACTATATCTAAATCTGAACCGATTTTTCCCAATTTCAATAGGGTTCGTCCCTGGGCCGAATAAGTGACCTATGCCAAATTTCATCCAATTCGGATCATAAATGCGACCTGTACTTTGTTTACAATTTAACATGGACAGACAGACAGACGGACGGACATGCATAAATCGACTTAGAAAGTGTTTCTATACATATTCTCAAAATAAACCATGTGTCTATCTCGTTTCCTTTTGCCTGTTACAAACATATGCACAAAGACATAATACCCTGTACCACAATGTGGTGAAGGATATCAAATGATGTAGCGGTTTGTAAAATACAGCAACAACAAAACAAGATATTGAGGAAAATTATTTGTTTTTGGTTTGGAGAAATAATGCCATCATATCTCTTTTTCAATTTTATACAAGAAACTTGAGAAACCCATATTGCGGTCATTCTTCCATTCTACCCGAATTTCATTGAAAAATTGACATATATATACATATCCACTTCTTGTGTATAAATATACACTTTGCGGATTATAGCAATACCCTTCCGATAAATATTGGGGTTCTATAAATTGGAATAAATATTAAAATAAAACTATTGTATAAAATATACATTTTAACCAGTAAGGAAAGTAGTAAAGTCGGACTGGGCCGACTATATGATACCCTTCACCACTTTGGGTATATTCAACAGATGTATCCTATCGATGCACCAATTACATAAAACCGGACGAAAATATATATGGGAGCTACATTTAAATCTGAACCGATTTTCACGAAATTTAGCTCACGTCATTCTAAACTTAATTCAGTTCAGTATATATATATATATATATATATATATATTGTTACGTTCTTGGATTTTACTTAATCCCGTGTAGACGTTGTTTTATTTCCCAATACAGTTCGTACTAAATAAAACACGGGTTCTTTCTGATTACGATTATTACAATTACTTTATTGACACAACTTTACTTTGCACGTTACTTTCAGCTTTACTTTACTTGACTGTTTCAATTCGCGATCTTATTCACAACTGACTGACTGCCTTTCCATTTCCCCTATTTATATGAGCCTCGCCTGTCGCTACAGAAGTTTCTAGACGATCTGGTAACACCTAGATTACGAACAATCTACAAATGCAACAAACACATACAACCTTACAGTGAGTAAACAATAACAACAACGCATATACTGGCGAGGGGGTAACAAAGAACAAGGAATTAAGCGATCATCAATGATGACGTTTAACGAGAACTGTACGTCAACAAAAATAATAGACCATGAAAGAGGAAATGGAAGGATGTAGAAAAATCTATACAGTAGTTGTTGTTGTGAAGTTATTCAAATAAACTGCGTAGTAGAAATTTACGTTACAATTCAAATTCTTAAATTAACGGAATTCATCTAAATTAACTTAAATCTAAAGTTATATTCGTAACATTGCCCCCCGCTTAAGCCTGTTCGTCCCGCATAGGCACAGTTCCCGTTCCGTAGGGGGTCAGCCGCTCCAAATGTACAACTTTCATCTTCGACCTGGGACTGTCGCTCCTCTGGATGCGATAAACGACGTCATTTATTTTCGTGACAATCTTGAAGGGTCCTTCCCAGTGCGTTTGCAATTTGGGGCATAGTCCTTTCTTTCGTTGTGGGTTGAACAATAGTACCAGTTGCCCTTCTTGAAACCCATCCATATTTGCCGCTCGATCGTACCTTGCCTTCATGCGGTTGCTAACCATTTTTATTCGATGTCGGACAGCATCGTGGACTTTACTAAAAGAGTTTTGACTGTCTTCATCTTGGTTCACATCGTCGTTTGGGGTAGCACCGAATATCAAATCGCCAGGTAGCTTTAATTCATTTCCGAACAGAACTTTGGCTGGGGTCCGGGATGTGGAATCATGAATGGCCGATCTATAAGCCAGTAAAAACTTGGGAATATGGTCATCCCAGTCTCGTTGGCCACTGTCCACCACTTTCCGTAGATGTTCTTCCAGGGTGCGATTGAATCTTTCCACCATGCCATCTGATTGTGGATGTAGGGGCGTCGTTCTGGTTTTCTTGATTCCGTAGGAGTCACACATTTCCTTGAAGATCGCTGATTCAAAATTCCTACCTTGATCGGAATGAACCTCAGATGGAACACCATAGCGACAAATCCAATTTTTGCTGAACACATCCACAATTGTCCTGGCTTCTTGATTTGGGATAGCATAAACCTCTGGCCATTTACTGAAGTAATCCATGACCACTAATACATACCGGTTCCCAGAGTCGCTTGTTGCTACATCCATTGCGATTCTTTCAAAAGGGGCTCCTGAATTATACTGCTGCATGTAGCCTCGACTCTTCCGTGTTGGACCTTTAGCTCTTACGCACCTTTCACAATTGGCAATCCAGTCGGCAATGGATTTTTGACATCCGACCCAGTAGTATCTCTGCTTTACCTTTTCACCGGTTTTTTCTATGCCAAGATGCCCTCCACTTGGCCCATCGTGAAACTCCGACAAGACATCTCTTATTTTGGAGTCTGGGACGACGATCAAGTTCCAGTGAGATTTACCGTCCTCACTTTCCCATTTGCGATATAGGCAACCATCTGTTTTAAGTAGACTGTCCCACTGGGCCCAATACGATTTTAAAAGAGGGCTTTCGGAGGTAATTTCTTTGCGACTAGGTCGCTTGCCCGTTTCTTCGTTGTTCCGTCGACCAATCTTCACCCGACTCAAACTGCAATAGTCGGACATCAACGATATTCTCTTTATTCTCAGCCTTTGAGCAGTGCCTGCATTCTACTTTGCATGGCCGACGAGACAGGGTATCAGCATTACCGTGTTTTCCGCCTTTTCTGTGCTCGATTCTGAAGTTATAACTCTGGAGCCTCTCGATCCAACGGGCTAGTTGACCTTCCGGATTCTTAAACTGCAGCAACCATTGGAGAGCAGCGTGGTCGGTCCTCAGCAGGAAATGCTGGCCATATAGGTATTTGTGGAAGTGTTTAACGCACTCAAGGACAGCAAGCAGCTCTCTCCTTGTCACACAGTAATTCCTCTCAGGTTTCGACAATGTCCGGCTGTAGTACCCGATGACTTTTTCCTGTCCGTCGATTTCCTGGGAGAGGACGCCACCGATGCCGCACGCACTTGCGTCTGTGTCCAGAACAAACTTGCCGCCAGGTATAGGGTATGCCAAAATGGGGGGCTCTGCATAGCATGTCTTTGAGCTTTCTGAATGCCTCTTCTTTGTCGTTGCCCCACTGAAACCTCTGGCCTTTTTGCGTCAAGCGGTGTAGACAGGCGGCGATGTTTGCAAAATTTGGGACAAATCGACGGTAGTAGGTGCAGAGACCCAGAAACCTTCGCAGCTCATGGAGATTTCGGGGCTGGGGCCAATCTCTGACGGCTTGAATTTTCTCATTATCCGTCGATATGCCCTCCGGCGTCACATGGTGCCCCAGGAACTTCACCTCTCGTTGGAAGAAACTGCACTTCTTTGGGTTCAACTTGAGGCCTGAAGACGAAAGCTGCTGTAGAACATCCTTTAAATTCTTGATGTGTTCGTCGAAGTTGCGTCCCATGACTATGATGTCATCCAGGTATATGAGGCACGACTTCCACTGCAGCCCTTTTAACACACGCTCCATTAGCCTTTCAAATGTAGCCGGGGCGTTGCAGAGTCCGAATGGCATGACATTGAACTGCCAGAGACCCCCATTAACGCCAAACGCTGTTTTCTCTTTATCTTTCTCGGCGATCTCTAGTTGCCAGTACCCACTCTGCAGGTCGAGGGTGGAGAACCATGACGTCCCGGCTAAAGTGTCCAATGTGTCGTCGATTCTTGGGAGCGGATAGCTGTCTTTCTTGGTGACATCGTTCAACTTTCGGTAGTCCACACAAAATCGGGTGCTTCCGTCTTTCTTTTTGACTAATACCACTGGGGAGCACCATGGACTTGACGATGGTTCTATTACACCACTCTTTTCCATTTCACTTATCAGCTTATGGACCTCGTCTCTTTTTGCCAGGGGATCACCTCTTGGAGGCTGTTTAATGGGTCTCGCGTCCGCTGTATGGATTTCATGCTTCACCACTGATGTTCTTCCTTGGTGCTCTTTTGTCAACGCAAAAGTAGAGGCATATTTCCATAATAGCTGCTTAGCATTGTTCCTCTCGGAAGGTGATAATTGGTGTGTCCACTCTTTTATGTAGCCGTCGAAGTGCTTCTTCTCCATGGCTGCTGGCTTTTCGGTGCTAGTCTCCAAATTAATTACAGCTTCAGCTGGTGTGCATTGTCCAACATCGGAAAATTGGCAAATTTGCTCTTGCTTGTTTGACAGGTTCAAAACTCTAACAGGAATCAATCCGTCGTTGTTGCTTTTCACCAGGGCATTCGCTATTGGGATGTTACTGTTTATGTTTTCTGCTGGTTCCACCACCCACAACTTTTCGGCTCCAGCATCTCCATTCATTGGTACCCATATTATTGCTTCGGCACAGGGCGGTATTATCTCTGGATGGTCCGTAGTCAGACGTCTAATGGGTGTACTTTCATCGTAGCCCACGTTAGACGTTAGACCAGGTCATCACACGCTCTTTCATATCCAGATTGATACCAAAGGCAATCATAAAATCTGCGCCTATTATCACTTCGTCTATGATATCAGCAACTATAAACTCGTAATTCTCCGATTTATTGGCAATAGTTACTCTCAGGGTAATCTTGCCGTGTACTGCCGCGGGCTCCCCCGTTGCTGTGCGCAGTCTGACTCCATTAATTTGCGTTACTTTTCCCTTTACCAGATCTGATCTTATGATGGACTTTGATGCGCCAGTATCTAACGTCAGAACTCGCTTATCACCATTGATGTACCCAGTTGTTGTTAGGTTGTGACTTTTCTGTTGTACTATTGCTATGGAGATTGTGGAGCTAGTTCATGCCCCGCTGGACTGGCTCGATTTAGTTTAACGGTGACTCATTGGTGGATTGTTGAGCCATTCTTCTACCATCTTTCGTTGGAGGCGGTGACGATGACCTGGATCGTTTGCGCTTAGCTCCGCATTCGCGCGCAATATGACCTGCTTTATCGCAGTTGTAGCATATAACCCTGGGCTAAGTCAACCCTACTATTTTTGTTTCTTCTATTACCTGCCTCATGGCGTCCTTGATCGAGTTAACGAGAGATTTGGGTTCGCAACATTCGGTCTCCAGTTGGCGAATCTTGTGGGTCTGGGGCTTAACAATTATTCTCGTCGTCTCTTGGGCAAGGGAAAACGACACGGATTCGGCAAACGACGCTTTTGGTGACGCATATGTTGCACATTTAATCTCAGGGTCACGTATGCCATTCACAAAGGTTTCAATTTTCATACGGTCCATCAATGGGTGATTCTCTCCTGGATACGTCATTAGCACCAAACGTTCAACCTTAGCTGCAAAGTCTTGTAACGTCTCGTTCGCCCTCTGTACTCTTCCCCTTAATTCCATAAGGTAGATGTTTTGTTTATGTTCGCCACCGTACTTACGTTCCAGTGCAGCAATAACATCCTCATAGTTGTTTCTAGAAGCGACAGGAATACTCTGTATAACATCAGCAGCACTGCCCTTCAATGCCAGAAGTAGTGCAACCGCTTTGTCGCTGTCGTTCCACGAATTTCTAGAAGCCACTGACTCGAACTGTAACTTGAAAACATTGAATGACGTAGAGCCGTCGAATACAGGAGGTTTGATTTTTAGTGTGTTATCAGGAACTCGCACCGGACCACCTTTAATTTCCAGTTCCGACATTTTCTTCTCCAGATTCGTAAACCTATGGCCGTGGGCCAGAAATTTCTCATCCACAGACAGAATCTTCTCGTCAACCGACTGCACTTTCTTATCCAACTCTTTAATTTGGACCTCCACGGTTTCCACTCTCCTTCCAATAACTTCTGTAATGTTCTCGAGTTTCTCGTTCATTATTCTCGAATTTTCATCTAACTTCCTGGAATTCTGTTCGAACATTCGTCTCGTGTTTTCTACTAACATTCTGGAATTTTGCTCAAACATTTTAGCCAGCATTTCTCTTAAATCGTCACCCCTGGCAGCTACTGACGAGACTTCCCCACAGTTGGATTCGCCCATTTCCGATAAATCCACTTCATCCTTACTGTCAAACTCATATGTATCGATGTTCATACCACGGCGCTCGAACTCATCCAACAGACGTTTTTGTAGTTCAGCCTTGTTGCCAGTAGAGGACAATTCCAATTTATTCAGCTCCTTCTTCAAGTCTTCCACTCGTAGATCCTTAAACTTCATCGTAGTATTATCGTAATCTCACTTCCGACACCAATTGTTACGTTCTTGGACTTCACTTATTCCCGTGTAGACGTTGTTTTATTTCCCGATACAGTTCGTACCAAATAAAACGCGGGTTCGATTTTTTTTCTGATTACGATTATTACAATGATTTTATTCACACAACTTTACTTTGCACTTTACTTTACACGACGGTTTCAATTCGCGATCTGATTCACAACTGACTCACTGCCTTTCCATTCCCTCTATTTATATGAGCCCTGCCTGTCGCTACAGAAGTTTCTAGACGATCTGGTAACACCTAGATCACGAACAATCTACCAATGCAACAAACACATTGAGTAACAATAACAACAACAAACTTACTGAGTGAACAATAACAACAACAGACTTGAGTAAACAAACTTACAATAACAACAACACATATACAGGCGAGGGAATAACAAAGAAAGAGGAATAACAACAACACATATACAGGCGAGGGAATAACAAAGAAAGAGGAATGACGTTTAACAAGAATTGTACGACAATAACAAAATAGAAAATGAAAGAGGAAATGGAAGGATGTAGAAAAATCTATACAGTGGTTGTTGTTGTGAAGTTATTCAAATAAACTGCGTAGTAGAAATTTACGTTACAATTCAAATTCTTAAATTAACGGAATTCATCTAAATTAACTTAAATCTAAAGTTATATTCGTAACAATATGTTCAAAGATATAATACCCTGTACCACAGTGTGGTGAAGGGTATAAAAATTATATATCCTGTAAACAATGCCAAATATGGGCGAGGTTCCACGTTAACTCCTAGAATATAAATATCCACGAAGATAAGATGTTTTTTATACCCTTCACCCCACTGTGGTACAGGGTATAACGTCTTTGTGCATATGTCTGTAACAGGCAAAAGGAAACGAGATAGACCCATGGTTCCTTTTGGAATATGCATAGAATCACTTTTTAAGTAGATTTATGCATGTCCGTCTGTCTGTCTGTCGATGTATTTTTGTGAGCAAAGTACAGGTCGCATTTATGATCCGAATTGGATGCTTATTTGTTTGGCCCAAGGACGAACCCTATTGAAATTGGGAAAAAATGGTGTACCAAAATCCCTATATATCTTTCGATTTGCACGAAATTTGGCATAGCGTACTAAATTGAGCCTAGAATGACGTGTGCCAAGTTTCGAGAAAATCGGTCCGGATTTAGATATAGCTCCCATATATAGTTTCGTCCGATTTCATGTAAATAGTGCACCAAAGTCCCTATATATCTTTCGATTTGCACGAAATTTGGCATAGCGTTCTGAATTGAACCTTGAATGATGTCTGGTATGTTTCGTGAAATTCGGTCTAGATTTAGATATAGCTCCCATATATAGTTTCGTCTGATATCATGTAAATTGTGCACCAAAGTCCCTATATATCTTTCGATTTGCATGAAATTTGGCATAACGTACTGAATTGAGCCTAGAGTGATGTCTGCCAAGTTTCGTGACAATCGGTCCAGATTAAGATATAGCTCGCATATATAGTTTCGTCCGATTTCATGTAAATGGTGCACCAAAGTCCCTATATATCTTTCGATTGCACGAAATTTGACATAACGTACTGAATTGAGCCTAGAACGATGTCTGCCAAGTTTCGTGACAATCGGTCCAGATTAAGATATAGCTCGCATATATAGTTTCGTCCGATTTCATGTAAATGGTGCACCAAAGTCCCTATATATCTTTCGATTTGCACGAAATTTGGCGTAACGTACTGAATTGAGCCTAGAATGATGTCTGGTATGTTTCGTGAAAATCGGTCCAGATTTAGATATAGCTCCCATATATAGTTTCGTCCAATTTCATGTAAATGGTGCACCAAAATCCCTATATATCTTTCGATTGCACGAAATTTGACATAACGTACTGAATTGAGCCTAGAACGATGTTTGCCAAGCTTCGTGAAAATCGGTCCAGATTAAGATATAGCTCCCATATATAGTTTCGTCCGATTTCATGTAAATGGTGCACCAAAGTCCCTATATATCTTTCGGTTTGCACGAAATTTAGCATAACGTACTAAATTGAGCCTAGAATGATGTGTGCCAAGTTTCGAGAAAATCGGTCCGGATTTAGATATAGCTCCCATATATATAGTTTCGTCCGATTTCATGTAAATAGTGCACCAAAGTCCCTATATATCTTTCGATTTGCACGAAATTTGGCATAGCGTTCTGAATTGAGCCTTGAATGATGTCTGGTATGTTTCGTGAAAATCGGTGTAGATTTAGATATAGCTCCCATATATAGTTTTGTCTGATTTCATGTAAATTGTGCACCAAAGTCCCTATATATCTTTCGATTTGCACTAAATTTGGCATAACGTACTGAATTGAGCCTAGAGTGATGTCTGCCAAGTTTCGTGAAAATCGGTCCAGATTAAGATATAGCTCCCATATATAGTTTCGTCCGATTTCATGTAAATGGTACAGCAAAGTCCCTATATATCTTTCTATTTGCACGAAATTTGACATAATGTACTGAATTGAGCCTAGAACGATGTCTGCCAAATTTCGAGAAAATCGGTATAGATTTAGATATAGTTCCCATATATAGTTTCGAATTACTAACCTGTGATTTTTCGGTGAAGTCGGTTCATATTTGGATATAGCTTCCATATATAAGTGAATTGTGCATCAAACTCATCATATTTGTTAGATTGACATCAAATTTTGCACAACATACAAAATTGTGCATAGAATAATCGGTCAGATTAAGATATAGCTCGCATATATAGTTTCGTCCGATTTCATGTAAATGGTGCACCAAAGCCCCTATATATCTTTCGATTGCACGAAATTTGACATAACGTACTGAATTGAGCCTAGAACGATGTCTGCCAAGTTTCGAGAAAATCGGTATAGATTTAGATATAGTTCCCATATATAGTTTCGAATTAGTATAACCTAACCTGTGATTTTTCGGTAAAGTCGGTTCATATTTGGATATAGCATCCATATATAAGTGAATTGTGCATCAAACTCCTCATATTTGTTAGATTGACATCAAATTGTGCGCAACGTACAAAATTGAGCATAGAATAACGTAGTTGGGTTTTCTAGAAGTACAGACCTAGCCCAACGGATATTACAAATCATGAAAAAAATAATAACAAACTATCAGTTTCCTGAAGGAGGTCAAAACTGAAATTTATTTGTGCCCCAACATTATTGTAGTCATTTTATAAATAAAATTAATTTATTTTATTTTTTTATTCCTTTATGTAGATGAATACGATGAAAATATTCGTTATATTTAGTATAAATGATTTTCTTCCTATGTCCTTACGATTGCCTTTATCTTTTGTTGTTCTTCCTTCTAGCCCTTAAGACGCAATGTAATCCAATCTCTTATCGACTTCTTGTGAATATTTTGTCTTAAACGAAGCGTAAACAGCATGAATCAAATTAAACATCTAATGATGCCTGGGGAGAGATGTCCAGACATCAGTCATGATAAAGAATATTTATAATTAAAATGGAAATAAGTAAACGCTTGATATCCTTTTGACCTTTAATATAGACAGGCTTCCTGTGGAATGTGGACAAATTCCATTCCATATGTTGAAATGTTGCGTATTTTAATTAAAATGTGTTTTAATCGGTTGGTCTATTGGAGTCTACGAATAATGAAACACAGCTACACTGGAATAAAGAATAGTGGGACAGATTATTATATTGTAGTTTATTAAATGCGTATTGCTTCTATGTTATAAACTATTGTCTTTAAAGACCGGTGATGAGGTCCGAGCGTATGTCTAAACATAAACATAGTAATTACATTTATTACCTTTTTATACCCTTCACCACACTGTGGTACAGGGTATTATGTCTTTGTGTATATGTTTGTAACAGGCAAAAGGAAACGAGATGGACACATGGTTCCTTTTGAGAATATGCATAGAATCATTTTTTAAATCGATTTATGCATGTCCGTCCGTCCGACCGTCTGTCTGTCCATGTTAAATTGTAAACAAAGTACAGGTCGCATTTATTATCCGATTTGGATGAAATTTGGCACAGCTCACTTATTTGGCCCAAGGACGAACCGTATTGGTTGGGAAAAATCGGTTCTGATTTTGATATAGCTCCCATATATATTTTCGTCCGATTTAAGGTAAATAGGGCACCAAAATCCCTACATATGTTTCGATTTTCACGAAATTTGGCATAGCGTACTGAATTAGTTCCAAAATAATGTGTGCCAATTTTCGAGAAAATCGGTTCAGATTTAGATATAGCTCCCATATATATTTTCGTCCGATTTAATGTAAATGGTACACCATATACCCTATATATCTTTCGGTCCAGATTTAGATATAGCTCCCATATATATTTCCGTCCGATTTAATGTATATGGTGCACCAAAGTCTCTATATATCTTTCGATTTGCACGAAGTTTGGCACAGCGTAATGAATTAGGTCTAGAATGATGTGTATTAAGTTTCCTGAAAATCGGTCCATATTTAGATATAACTCCCATATATAATTTAATGTAAATGTTGCACCAAAGTCCCTATATATCTTTCGATTTGCATATATATATATATATATATATATATATTTTTTTTTTTATTACATTTTGCACTCTTTCAAAACTAAAGACTGCCATTGTCTCACGTGTCAATATGATGCTTCCTACATTTATTGTATGTATGTATTGCACGGACCTAATGGATGTTGTTACGTTTGCCTATAAACATGCAACTATGACAATAACAAGATTGATGGGATGTGTAAAATCTGCATAGCAATCTAATCAACAGATGTGAATTTAATGGACCATATAATTGAAAAGATTTTCTTTGTTTTCTTTTAACAATGTAAGAAATACGATATGGTTCGCTAATGCATAAAAATTGAACCAGTACTTTAGGTATATGCAATTTGTGTTCTAAACATCTGTAATCCATTCTAAATTTCGTCTCAACTGCAGAAAACTTGGGAGATTGGTGAACCATTTACATAAAATCGGATGAAAATATATATGGAAGCATGACCTAACTAACTTTGGACAAATTTTAACAAAACTTAACACACTATATTATAGACACAATTTAATACGATATGCAAAATATATTCAGAATTAAATAAATATAAGGTCCTTACTCAACATTTACAAAAAATAGGACGAAAATATATATGGAAGCTATATCCAAATCTGAGTAAATGACAACACAGCTTAACACGCCGTAGCCGTAGTTGACCATACATTGAGAGTTTGGTGAAACATTTACTTCAACTCGGTCGAAACTATAAAATATAATGCGAAAGGATTTTTACTAAGCTCAGTAAGGTCGTTTTGCCAAATAAATGAGCTGCATCAATTTCCATCCACATACATGACTCAGAAAGTGATTATATTATATCTCGTTTCCTTTTGCATATTACAAATTTATACACAAAGATATAATATCCTGTGCCATAGTGTGCGGAGGTGCATAAATAACATAATTCCTCCGTTTCCCCATATTTTTCGATTCACCCCAATAAACAGAATTATCTTGATTTAAGAGCATGTCTGAATAGTTTTCAATACTCGTGCGGACATTACATGCATGAATTGCATTTTTATTGATTTATTTGTGTTTTTTCTCAGTTTTTATTCCTTCCAGACAAGGTCAACGGTATTGTTATACTACCATTGTCATTGGCACATGTGTTCAATTGGCATGTCTTCTCTTTACTCGTATGCCTTTTCGTATAACTTCTCCTTATTTGATGTTGTCCACAGATGTTTGAGTGATGATGGTAATTTATTTCCCAAGCAAATGTTCCATTTAGTGAAAGAATTGAAACAACAAAAGCAAAAAAATGGTTTATGCACAAGGATCGAAAAAACACTGTTTAGCTCAAAGGGTCTCCGACGATGGGAATCAGAACCTGGAATACGTTGAGCGTTGGATCGTATAGTAGGGGGTTTAGTGAGACCGTGAAAGTAAATAAAGAAAGGAAAAAACGCAATAGTAATACCCTTTGGGCATACGTTTGTAACAGGCAAAAGGAAACGAGATAGACCCATGGTTCCTTTTGAGAGTATACATAGAATCACTTTCTTAGTCGATTTATGTGTGTCCGTCCGCACGAAATTTGACACAGCATACTTAATTTAGTCTGTAATGATGTGTTCTAAGTTTCATGAAAATCGGTTCAGATTTCAATTAAATCTTATGTTGATACGTCGTGTAAAATGTCGTGTTAATCGGACAAACATTAGGCGTTTGGTGCACCATTTATGTAAAACGGGACAAATATATATGTTAATGTGAGAGCTATATCGGAATCTGAACCGATTTTTCCGAAACTAACCACACATCATTCTACACTCAGTTTAGTATGCTATGTAAAATTTCGTGCAAATCGAAAGATATATAGAGACTTTGGCGCACCATTTACATAAAATCGGACGAAAATATATGGGAGCTATATCTAAGTCTGAACCGATTTTAACGGATCTTAACCCTCATCGTTCAGTATTGGTACATCAATTACATTAAATCGAACGAAAATATATATGACAGCTATATCAAAATATGATCCGATATTCCCGAAACTTACCACTCATCATTCTGGACTCAATTCATTACGCTATGCCAAATTTCGTTCAAATCGAGGGACTTTGGTATAATCGGACGAAAATATATATGGGAGCTATACATAATTCATAACCGATTTTCACAAAATTGAACACACATCTTTATAGACTTAATTCAGTACACACACGTAACTCTTGACTTTATTCAGCGCTATGCCAAATTTCGTGCAAATCGAAGGATTTTTGCTGCACTATGTACCTAAAATCGGATGAAAATATGTATGGAAGCTATATCTAAATCTGAACCGATTTTCACGAAATTGAAGACCTAATTCAGTACGCTATGCTGAGTTTCGTCAAATGGAAAAATATATAGGGACTTTGGTGCAATATTTACCTAAAATCGGTCGAAAATATATATGGGAGCTACATATATCTAAATCTGAAAAGATGGAGGTCATTCTTCCAAATCCCGTAGTTTGAAACAGGGATTTTCCAGGATGAAGTTATATCTCCAGAGCTCGATTTTACCCCTCCAGTAGACTTCTCCCGTTTATTTTTTAAAAAAAAACTTAATCCGACCTTATATTAGATATTCAAATGTTTTATATTTCCAAATATACGAAAAATGCGAATATCCTAATCGGGATTCTTGTTCATAGTCTACATTCATACTCCACGACCACAACAATTTTTATACATCACACAGAAATTATTTATTTCGCATTCATTTAATGTTTTTTTTTTTTTTTTCATTTATCTACAGTGCAATTAAAACAGTAATTATTTAATGTCCGGAATATTTCACAGTTGGCTATTAATATTAATTTTTAATACCAACTTTACAACACTTACAAACGATTAATTCTTCCAGGACAACATGGGTCGTTGGAAAGGTTATTGCCTCTACTTTCCATTTCAGTAGTAAAAAGTTTCAAAAATGTTGCCGGATTGCGCCGTATTTAACAATTTTTGAAAATATCCTTGATTAAGGATAATTTGGTGCCCATTGGTCCATCAGGACAATTCTTCCAGGACAACATGGGTATCGTTGGAAAGGTTATTGACTCTACTTTCCATTTCTGTAGGTAAAAGTTTCAAAAATGTTGCCGGATTGCGCCGTATTTAACAATTTTTGAAAATATCCTTGATTAAGGATAATTTGGTGTCCATTGGTCCATCAGGACAATTCTTCCAGGACAACATGGGTATCGTTGGAAAGGTTATTGACTCTACTTTCCATTTCTGTAGGTAAAAGTTTCAAAAATGTTGCCGGATTGCGCCGTATTTAACAATTTTTGAAAATATCCTTGATTAAGGATAATTTGGTGTCCATTGGTCCATCAGGACAATTCTTCCAGGACAACATGGGTATCGTTGGAAAGCTATTGTGTCTACTTTCCATTTCTGTAGCTAAAAGTTTCAAAAATGTTGCCGGATTGCGCCGTATTTAACAATTTTTGAAAATATCCTTGATTAAGGATAATTTGGTGTCCATTGGTCCATCAGGACAATTCTTCCAGGACAACATGGGTATCGTTGGAAAGGTTATTGACTCTACTTTCCATTTCTGTAGTTAGAAGTTTCAAAAATGTTGCCGGATTGCGCCGTATTTAACAATTTTTGAAAATATCCTTGATTAAGGATAATTTGGTGTCCATTGGTCCATCAGGACAATTCTTCCAGGACAACATGGGTATCGTTGGAAAGCTTATTGAGTCTACTTTCCATTTCTGTAGTTAGAAGTTTCAAAAATGTTGCCGGATTGCGCCGTATTTAACAATTTTTGAAAATATCCTTGATTAAGGATAATTTGGTGTCCATTGGTCCATCAGGACAATTCTTCCAGGACAACATGGGTATCGTTGGAAAGGTTATTGACTCTACTTTCCATTTCTGTAGTTAAAAGTTTCAAAAATGTTGCCGGATTGCGCCGTATTTAACAATTTTTGAAAATATCCTTGATTAAGGATAATTTGGTGTCCATTGGTCCATCAGGACAATTCTTCCAGGACAACATGGGTATCGTTGGAAAGGTTATTGACTCTACTTTCCATTTCTGTAGTTAAAGTTTCAAAAATGTTGCCGGATTGCGCCGTATTTAACAATTTTTGAAAATATCCTTGATTAAGGATAATTTGGTGTCCATTGGTCCATCAGGACAATTCTTCCAGGACAACATGGGTATCGTTGGAAAGCTTATTGAGTCTACTTTCCATTTCTGTAGTTAAAAGTTTCAAAAATGTTGCCGGATTGCGCCGTATTTAACAATTTTTGAAAATATCCTTGATTAAGGATAATTTGGTGTCCATTGGTCCATCAGGACAATTCTTCCAGGACAACATGGGTATCGTTGGAAAGGTTATTGACTCTACTTTCCATTTCTGTAGTTAAAAGTTTCAAAAATGTTGAAAATATCCCGGATGGTCCATCAGGCAGGACAACATGGGTATCGTATTCTACTTTCCATTTCTGTAGTTAAAAGTTTTTTGAAAATATCCTTGATTAAGGATAATTTGGTGTCCATTGGTCCATCAATTCTTCCAGGACAACATGGGTATCGTTGGAAAGGTTATTGATAATTTGGTGTCTACTTTCCATTTATGTAGTTAAAAAGTTTCAAAAATGTTGCCGGATGGCGCCGTATTTAACAATTTTTGAAAATATCCTTGATTAAGGATAATTTGGTGCCCATTGGTCCATCAGGACAATTCTTCCAGGACAACATGGGTATCGTTGGAAAGGTTATTGACTCTACTTTCCATTTCTGTAGTTAAAAGTTTCAAAAATGTTGCCGATTGCGCCGTATTTAACAATTTTTGAAAATATCCTTGATTAAGGATAATTTGGTGTCCATTGGTCCATCAGGACAATTCTTCCAGGACAACATGGGTATCGTTGGAAAGCTTATTGAGTCTACTTTCCATTTATGTAGCTAAAAGTTTCAAAAATGTTGCCGGATTGCGCCGTATTTAACAATTTTTGAAAATATCCTTGATTAAGGATAATTTGGTGCCCATTGGTCCATCAGGACAATTCTTCCAGGACAACATGGGTATCGTTGGAAAGGTTATTGACTCTACTTTCCATTTCTGTCGTTAAAAGTTTCAAAAATGTTGCCGGATGGCGCCGTATTTAACGATTTTTGAAAATATCCTTGATTAAGGATAATTTGGTGTCCATTGGTCCATCAGGACAATTCTTCCAGGACAACATGGGTATCGTTGGAAAGGTTATTGACTCTACTTTCCATTTATGTAGTTAAAAGTTTCAAAAATGTTGCCGGATTGCGCCGTATTTAACAATTTTTGAAAATATCCTTGATTAAGGATAATTTGGTGCCCATTGGTCCATCAGGACAATTCTTCCAGGACAACATGGGTATCGTTGGAAAGGTTATTGACTCTACTTTCCATTTCAGTAGTAAACAGTTTCAAAAATGTTGCCGGATGGCGCCGTATTTAACAATTTTTGAAAATATCCTTGATTAAGGATAATTTGGTGCCCATTGGTCCATCAGGACAATTCTTCCAGGACAACATGGGTATCGTTGGAAAGGTTATTGACTCTACTTTCCATTTCTGTAGTTAAAAGTTTCAAAAATGTTGCCGGATGGCGCCGTATTTAACGATTTTTGAAAATATCCTTGATTAAGGATAATTTGGTGTCCATTGGTCCATCAGGACAATTCTTCCAGGACAACATGGGTATCGTTGGAAAGGTTATTGACTCTACTTTCCATTTCTGTAGTTAAAAGTTTCAAAAATGTTGCCGGATTGCGCCGTATTTAACAAATTTTGAAAATATCCTTGATTAAGGATAATTTGGTGCCCATTGGTCCATCAGGACAATTCTTCCAGGACAACATGGGTATCGTTGGAAAGGTTATTGACTCTACTTTCCATTTCAGTAGTAAACAGTTTCAAAAATGTTGCCGGATTGCGCCGTATTTAACGATTTTTGAAAATATCCTTGATTAAGGATAATTTGGTGTCCATTGGTCCATCAGGACAATTCTTCCAGGACAACATGGGTATCGTTGGAAAGCTTATTGAGTCTACTTTCCATTTGTGTAGCTAAAAGTTTCAAAAATGTTTAAGGATAATTTGGTGTCCGGATTGCGCCGTATTTAACAATTTTTGAAAATATCCTTGATTAAGGATAATTTGGTGTCCATTGGTCCATCAGGACAATTCTTCCAGGACAACATGGGTATCGTTGGAAAGCTTATTGAGTCTACTTTCCATTTATGTAGCTAAAAGTTTCAAAAATGTTGCCGGATTGCGCCGTATTTAACAATTTTTGAAAATATCCTTGATTAAGGATAATTTGGTGTCCATTGGTCCATCAGGACAATTCTTCCAGGACAACATGGGTATCGTTGGAAAGGTTATTGACTCTACTTTCCATTTCATTAGTAAACAGTTTCAAAAATGTTGCCGGATTGCGCCGTATTTAACGATTTTTGAAAATATCCTTGATTAAGGATAATTTGGTGTCCATTGGTCCATCAGGACAATTCTTCCAGGACAACATGGGTATCGTTGGAAAGCTTATTGAGTCTACTTTCCATTTCTGTAGTAAAAAGTTTCAAAAATGTTGCCGGATTGCGCCGTATTTAACAATTTTTGAAAATATCCTTGATTAAGGATAATTTGGTGCCCATTGGTCCATCAGGACAATTCTTCCAGGACAACATGGGTATCGTTGGAAAGGTTATTGACTCTACTTTCCACTTCAGTAGTAAAAAGTTCCGAAAATGTTGCCGGATGGCGCCGTATTTAACGATTTTTGAAAATATCCTTGATTAAGGATAATTTGGTGCCCATTGGTCCATCAGGACAATTCTTCCAGGACAACATGGGTATCGTTGGAAATCTTATTGAGTCTACTTTCCATTTCTGTAGTTAAAAGTTTCAAAAATGTTGCCGGATGGCGCCGTATTTAACGATTTTTGAAAATATCCTTGATTAAGGATAATTTGGTGTCCATTGGTCCATCAGGACAATTCTTCCAGGACAACATGGGTATCGTTGGAAAGGTTATTGAATCTACTTTCCATTTCTGTAGTTAAAAGTTTCAAAAATGTTGCCGGATTGCGCCAGTATTTAACAATTTTTGAAAATATCCTTGATTAAGGATAATTTAGTGCCCATTGGTCCATCAGGACAATTCTTCCAGGACAACATGGGTATCGTTGGAAAGGTTATTGACTCTACTTTCCACTTCAGTAGTGAAAAGTTTCAAAAATGTTGCCGGATTGCGCCGTATTTAACGATTTTTGAAAATATCCTTGATTAAGGATAATTTGGTGTCCATTGGTCCATCAGGACAATTCTTCCAGGACACCGTGGGTATCGTTAGAAAGGTTATTGTGTCAGCTTTCCATTGCCATAGATAAAAGCTTCAAAATGTTGCCCGATGGCGTCGTATTGAACGATAATTTGGAGACAATTGGACCAAGAAGACAACATAGTTAACGACGAATATAATAAAAAATAGTTGCTAGTAAAACAAATATTTATTAAAATGTTTGTATTAATAATAAGTAATTTTATTTTTTTGGATTAAGTACATTTAATGGTTACAACTCCAAACAAAACAAATTAATATATGTACACATTTACATATAAAATGATAATATATATTTATGGATAAGTACATTTAACATTAAAAGAGACAAACAAAACAAAAATATATACACAATAACAAAAATAATTTTTAGTATTTAGTAAAAATAATATTCCAAACTATAATTTTTTCCATTGTATCAACAAGTATATTACATACGTACATTTAATGGTTACAATCCAAAACAAAAGAGGTCAGATTAATATATTTACACATTTTCATATAAAATAGGAAATATATATTTATGGATAAGTACATTTAACATATATAAACATATATACACATTTACACAAGAACAAAAATAATTTTTAGCATAGTAAAAATAATATTCAAAACTATAATTTTTAGATAGCACATTACGCACTTATTAGAATTATATACATACATAATGTTGCTAATACAAATCATTTATGTATTAATTATGTACCAACTAAAAATTTTATCTGATTTTGTACAAAAATAACATAAGAATTTCATTAAAAAGAGCATAAGGACATAAAAAAATAAATGTTTTGAACGATTTGTTGTTTGGTAAGATCAGAATATTCGTTGATTAATATTAGGTTGATAGAGGTACCCACATTGATTTATGTAAAATATGTCGAAAATGGAATGATATTAAATTTCTTTCTATTAGACTTCAACACAACTTGTAAATGGGAAGTAACTTCAAACTAAAACATTGTTTACAGGAAAAAAGGTACGCACTTATGTTAGAATTAGAAACATTTTCATTTGAAAAGGGAATTAATATATTATAGATTGGAGCTTAAAATCATCATAAACCGTAATGGAAGAAAATAATCCACATTAAAATATATTTTGAACACTGTCACCAATAAAGGATATGCAATTGAAACCCACAAAAATAGCCATCAAATGTATGTGTGCATTTTATCCGAATGTGCGAAAGAATATATGAAATTAGAAACGAGTAGATCAAAAACAATTAAAATAATACTTTTGGAAATAATTTTATATATGAAAAAAACCGAGTACATTGGAATATAAAAAATACATTAGAAAAATATGGTTCTTAAACCAGTTTTTAAAATTTAAGATATCGGAGGATACAATTATTTGCAACCTATACCGAAATCTTAAGTAGTATAGAACCTGCAGATGTGCGCTAAAGCGAAAACTTGTATATGAATTTATTTAAAATATTGTGTGACAGACGGACATATAAAAAGGGATAAGCAGACAAAGATTGTTGGATATTAACAGACGAACTTGGTTTGAATTTAACACAATCGGAATAACAAAATTAATATACTGCATATAGGACAAAACAATAATAAACTAAAACAACATAAGATGATTTCGAAGTGATAGGAGGGGAAATAATTTTTAAGATATACAGTGGTGGAAAAAAATAGTAGCGAGTAAATTAAGTATTTTTTTTATATATATAAAAAATAAAGAGGATCAGAATGAAATTTAACCATATGTATATATACTTCACGGGTTTGCATTCGGAATAACAAAGTTAACATACTGCATATAGGACACAACAATAATAAAATAGATGAACATAAGATGCTTTCACGGTGGAATGATGGAAACGGTTAAATGTTTAATAAAATATACTTTTTAATATATACACCAGAGGAAAAATTATAATAACTGATAAAATAAATTTAAAACTATTTTCTATTTAAAAACAATTAAAGAGGATCAGAATGGAACAATTAACTAATTATTAGATACAGTTAGATTCAAAAAAATCGCTAGTTTAAATAAATGTTTTAAGAAAAAGCTTGAAGATTTTAAATTGATTTCAGCGGATATAGCTTTAAAAAATGTGGGAAAATGTCGGAATAATTAGTCTATGGCTGAACAAAGGATACATTTGAATGAATATTCTCCATTATAATAGTGAGTGAAACAACCATCACAAGACGGTCGTTCACAATTCACACACATATTATTCTCCCCATCGAGCCCACAGTGTAAACATACTGTTTGCATGTTGTCAGAATTTTGTTTAAAGGACTCTTTTATGATATCCCGATATTTGTATGGAGGCATAATTTTAGTTAAATCGCCTCCCTGCAGTAACTGCTCCACAAATTGGCATACAAATACCCCACAATTGACTGCATCGGTTTGTTTGGCATGTTTATATTGAATAGGTGTGTATGTCAATTGTGTAGCTGAAGCGAATTGTTTTATGTGGGATTCCACATCATTTAAGGTTTCACCTAATGGATTTAGATAACTAAATATTTTATTTTTTACATCTATATATATTAGAGTGAAATGTCCGGGTTCAAAAATTGGAATAAATAGATAATTATATTTGGTTAAAAATGTTGTAATTTTTGTATTTGGAATTTTTTTAATAAAAAAATTGGCTCCTTCCTCGCACGTAAAGGAGTAACATTTTTCCCCCGATTTTAAAATTAATATTTCGATATATATATCTAAAATATTTTCATATAATTGTTTATTTGAAGTTAGGTGTTTATATTCATGTAAGTCTATAGTTGGCGGAGACATGCGGTGTATATTTAATTTTTTTTGAATATTTGTAAATCTATATAGTATAAATCTTTGGTTTAATATTTTTCGAGGGATATTTATAGAGTCAACTACAGACATTTTTGTAGGAACACTTTTTTTATCCAAAAAGGTATCCTTACATATAGTCTTTCTTTTTCTTTCTAATCTTCTCGGCGTGTGTTTCCATATCTCTCGATCAAGTTTTAATTGTTCTTTCGGTGGCTCTGGGGTCACTCTATCGGAATTTTCTAAGATGAAATCCGCTTCCTTTAATTTAGCTTCTATATACATCGCGGACTGCCGAACATACTCCGTTGGCCGAATATTTCTTTTAAAGTTTAATATAATATTTTTATTTAAATTGAAATAAGATTCGACTGCGCTATTGGAAATCCTAGTGTGGTCCTTGTCTATAAACCACCCCATTATATTTGTCCAAAGTGGCACATAAGGAAAGTATTTTTTTATTGCTAGAGTAGCAAATTGTTCCGAATGGAATTCGTTGGGCTTTCCCACATTTTTCGAGTCAATACGAACTTCGTTCAAAATCTCTAAGACATCCTTATAAAATGGACTACTTTTGTATACAACATTGTCATCAGAAATTTTGGACTCCGTAGTTTCGTCTTTCAGATTTTCTTTTAAATCTTCTTCGATCTGTTCATTTAAATTGACCTCATTTTTAAAAGCTTTTAAAAATTTGATGGACTCTTCCACCTGTTTATTTTGTTTTTCATTTATTAACAAAATTAAAAAATGTCTCACCCAAATTTGAAACGTCTCATAATTAGAAATGTTTAAACATTTCCACATTTGTATTTTTAAGAACTTTGATGTGGATTCATCCTTTCCTATTGTGCGTATATCTTTTTCGCACATTCTTATAAAATGTGCACAACACAATTGATGGACTACAAATTTTGGTTTTTCATTGTACTTGCAACAATGGTGACACAGCTTTAAATAATAGTCGAGCGTACATTTGTTAACACCTAGCATGACTGCATTTATTAACACAGTGCTCCAATCTGTGCATATGCGCTTCGATATTGGCCAGTGAATACCCTTCTCATTGCAAAATGTTTCTAAAGCTAAAATAAAGCTTGCCACATTATTTGCATAATGGGAAGTCAAAAAAGCTTCCGCAATGGGAAGTAAAGTGCCTTTTGCTTGTATTTTATTATAAAAACGGACAACGAATGAATATAGGTATACTGACTTCGATTCAACGTTATATTTTTTAACTACACTCCCCGTAGAATCGAAATATAATGTTTGCTGTGATAAATTTAGAATTAAATATTTATTTAATGTTAAAATTCGAATGGGTCTTTCCGATATTAAATACAGTTCTTGTGGTAAAGAAATTTTGCAAATAATTTCATTCCAATTTTTTTCGCATAACATTTTACACAAATCAATGTGGATATCTTTATCACGGTCTAATGACCGCATATCCTCCTGTTTTATTACTCTCGCTACGTTTAGAGTGGGTACATTTTGGTCATTACCAAGGACTCTTAAGTCCTTGGATTGAGCGACAAGTAGTTGATCCCGCCATGTTGTTGGATTTATATTTTGTAGCGCTAGTTTTGCCACATCTCGTCGGGTGCCTCGAATTTGGTGACATATTTTCTTATTTTTTGGATGTTTTAATTCCATAGACGTACAGAACCATTCTACATACATTAAATGCTTTAAATTTAGAACAAATTTAAATCTACAACACCCATATTCATAATATTTGCATCTTGCATACATAGACAAAATTGTATCATCTTTATTGAACCTATGGGAATTGTAATTAATTTGGCAAACATTATTAAAAACTCTGAACTTTGCTCTAGTGAGTTCTTCTATAATTTGTATTGGAAATTCATCCAATTGAATAATTTCTTTAACAAAAAGATGTTCCTCTTCGGAGAATAATATCTTCGATTCTTGTTTAGAAAATTTTTGGCTTAATAGCTCTTTTTCGTCTATTTTATCGGAAACAAATTTAACAAGCTTGTTAGGCTTGGTATCAACTTTTATTTTTTTTAAAATTAAAGCAAATTGAGATAATAATATATTCTCTTTTGTGGTGATATTGATTGGGTTTCCTTCGTTTGTTTCCAAGTATCTTGTTGAGCATAAATTTATGTTTTGATTGAATGTTTGTGTACTATCCTTCACAGATATAATTGTTTCGTTATTTATTTCAGCAATTGTTGCATTTCCTTCGTCATTGTCGTTTTTTGATTCAACTGTCATTGTACTTAAATCATTACGATGTTCATTTTCGGCACCACAGCAATTTTCCAAATTTATTTCCGAACCTGTATGCCTTTCATTATTGTTTTGAATATTCAAAATAAGGATAACTTCATTGAAATAATTTTGCACATTATTTTTTATGGCATATTGGTAGGCGTCATCCACAACTTTCCTCAATGTTGTAGATTGTGACTCCTAAGAAATTGTTTTGGTAAATTAAAACAAAAAATAAAATTTTAAAAATGCATAAATTATTTTAAAGTTTTAATTATAACGTATTTTTCGGCTATGCCGATAGAAATATATATTTATCTATACTAATAAAAGAGTGATTGACTGACTAACTGACGATTCATCAACGCCCAGACAAAACGACTGAAGCTAAAATCTTGAAATTTTGGGTAAGGGTCACTCTTGGTCCAAAGGTGACAGATAAGGCTGGGTTTTTGGAAATTCGTACTAGAACGGTACGAAAACACTACTAAAAAGTACTAAATGTGATACCATTTGTATTTGGCGAACCGGTAGAGCTAGAACTCTGAAATTTGGATTGGTGGTAACTGATGGAGTGGAGGATAGATGTACCAAAGGATTTTTGGAAATTCGAACTATAACTATCCGAAAAGAACGAAAATGTACTAAAGGTGATATAACTCTGTAGCATTTGAACGGATAGCGCTAAAAACTTGAAATTTGGAGTGTGAATTATGGTTGAGGAGTAGGGTCCATTTAAGGAGATGGTTTTGAAAGCATGTACTCATGTGTACGAAAAGTACTATATGCTACTATATTTGGTACAAATTTAATTTGGAGATACAAATCGAGATGGAATTCTGGAATTTAAAATTAAAAGTACCGTCGGAGAGTAGAATTGGGATATGAAAATAGTTTTAGAAATTTGTTACTTGTGTGTACGAAAAGTACTTAATCGTACTATAATAGGTACAGTTTGGATTTGGGTGAACCGATACAGCGGGAACAATGAAATTTGGAGTCAGTCACTGTAGGGGTGTGGGATTGGGGTCAGGATTCAGTTTAAGAAAATAATACGTATGTGTACTAAACGGTACTAAATTTGGTACAATTTGAATATCAGGAGAACCAATAGAGTTGGAATCCTGAAATTTGAATTTGGAATCATTGTGGGAGACAAGGATCGGGGTATGCATGAAGTTTTGTTGGATGTTTGAACAGGGTACTTATGGACTTAATGTGTGCTAAATGGAAAATTTGGATTTGAGTGAACCTTTAGAGCTCGAATCATGAGCTAAATGGTACTCAAATTTAATTTATGGTCTATATTAATGTGTGGATTGTTTTTTCTGACATATTCTAGCATATGCCCGCAACTTCGTTAGCGAATATAGGAAATATTTAAACATGTAATAACATATTATTTTATTTTCACAGAGGATTAAAATTGTATACCAAAATATTCCTCGATATTTTATCTGTAATATTGCCGAAGACAATATATATATACCCAAAATTGAAGGATTTCAAGAAATCATAATTCGAAAATTATCAAAATTCTTGAAAAGGGGGAATATTGCCTACCCCCCTTTTTAATTTACCTCCGACGTAAACTTTCAAAACGCCGATACACATGTCTTCCTTTGTTTGCCCCTCTTTCATAATCTATTGGAATTTCCCGGTAATTATTTTTGTGCTAAGACCTTAATATTTAAACTAAATAAGGATTGAGTGCAACTGCAACCAAAAACTGTTACATTTATGAAAAAATATAAAGTTAATTCAAAAATCGAAACTGGACAGTAATTCCGTATGCAACCGGATGGACAAACGGACCGACACATATGGCTAGATTGATTCAGATAGTCGATATCGTGGCCATATAAAACATCATCATATTTTACTCTTTAGAACTGTGTATCTAAGCGTTTGAAGGTAGAAAATTATTGCATGCAATTTATCCTTAAATAACTGTTTATATGAAAAACATATTGTTTAAGGTGCATCGTGTGATTTTTTGATACATTCACAGATATATAAATTTAAAATCTTTGTATATAAAGAGGCAATAACATGTACAATAAACCTAATATACGGAATGTAATATTTACCTTGAAGGTAGAAAATTATTGCATGCAATTTATACTTAAATAACTGTTTATATGAAAAACATATTGTTTAAGGTGCATTGTGTGATTTTTTGATACATTCACAGATATATAAATTTAAAATCTATGTATATAAAGACGCAATAACATGTACAATAAACCTAATATACGGAATGTAACCTCTAATTTAGAAAATAAAGGCCTGGATGTACCAAAAATTGCTCGAATTACTATATATGTATGTATAAATAATTTTTAATATAGTAAATAGTTGAAACAGAAAATCAATAGGTGTAATAAAAACCTAAATGAACGATTCGATTTGAAAAGTTTTTTTTTGTATTAAAGAAGCATTTTTTGAGGAAAGATCGACTAATAATGATTTATTATATAAAATCAATTGTTTTAGTACAAAATATATTTTTATCAAAAAAAATATACCAAGTTATTGCATCCAATAATTTGTAACCTCAAACTAAATTCCATTAACACAGTATATCGCTATATGGGATTTGAAACAATTTTTTAATTATTCCAAAGTAATTGAGTGCTAATCAAGAAAAATGTACTGCAGGTGATGTTTTAATTATGTTTTACTACAGTATATAACAGGAAAATATCATCCCGACTGTTGGTGCCGATTGGCAAATAGTATGTATTCTACTAATATCCTTTAAATACCGACGACTGGTACATTAAACCTATATTGAATTTTTATTTGTATTGGAATAATCTGACTGTTGACTCATCCCGAGTGGATTTTTTTCACTATATTTCATTTAGGTTCATCTGTTTCGAAATTTTGTTTACTTGCCAATACAATAAAAATTTGTTAAATTAATTTATATTAAAGTTGAGTAAATTGACAATTAGGTAAAATAGTGATTTTTGTCAATATTAGGAATTTGTTTTCAATACATAGTCTACATGTCGCATTTTAGTGAAACAAAAATTGTATATATTATCGATTATTCTGCTATTTACATTAATAAATAAGTTTATTTATTAAAATATTGAGACTTTGGGAACCCATTATCCAATTATCGGCATGGCTAAATTACCCATAAAAGGTATATTAAAACCACTCAAAACTGTTTTTTTAAATAATTAATCGGTATTTAGAGTACTAATTTAACGTTCTTTCAATTTTGAGCCAAAATAATCGAAAAGGTGCTTATAGGAACCCATATGCCGACTATAGGAAAACCTAACAAATATTTATTCCTAAGGACGGCATTGATAAAAATACCAATTTACAAATATTTTTTAATAGTTTTAAGTTCTAAAGTGTTCTCCTGTATGTTCTGTACATTTACGAAAAATATCCTTGTGAAAAATATATAATTTTAATATAGTTACAAGACTTAACATCGACATTCCCAATATAGTGTTGAAAATGCCTCTGGTCAAAATGCAAAATTTAGACAGAATACATGACATTTTAAATAGAGATATGTTGCAATATTATTGAATTATGCAATATATTTTTAATATTTGGTTATTTGTTAGGTTTTCCTATAGTCTGCATATATATATACATATATATGTAATATTTTAAAACAAAAAATTAATTCAACAAATTTTTATTGCAATATTGCAATATTACAATTATTACAATATAGTGAAAAAAGTTCACTCGGGATGGTGATACGTTTAAAATGCGAAAATTCTTAAAGTGCACACTACTTTGTTAATTTTAGAGACCTAAATAAAATAACTTGAAGTGGGCTAATTACGTGCTCTGTAAAAATTTGAGTAAAACTATCTCCTACAGTATTAAAAGCTTTCTATATAATAAAACATATATGTATACAACATTTTTACAAAATGTAAGCTGAACACATGTACATAATAGCATATTGTGTACTAATACTTACCGTATATTTAAACAATAAATACAATTTTTTTTTGTGGCTGTTACTCTTGCCAAAATTGCGAGCCACTTTAATTAAATTTAAATCATTTGATTTTTTAAAAAAATCATCATACAGATTGTTATTTTTCCACATTAAATAATCATTGAGAGAAATGTTGTTCTCCTCTTTATTCTTTAAATAATACATTTTTCCAAAAAAGCGGAAAAATTTTTCTTTTACAAATTTCTTTTTATCCATTGTTTACAAAAACTTTACAACTTAACGCACTGACTTTTGAAATCGAATGACCTAATGTTACAAACTTTCGGCTAAAAAATTGTATGTATTAAATTCTGCTGAAATTTCATTAAGATCAATGCATGAACTTTATGCAACAAGTGTTGAGATTCTAACAATTCACCTCATTTTTTATATCTAATAGATTTTTGGAGTTGACATTTGTACGAATGAGTGAAGAGAGAGATGATGTAGGTTAATCGGACGAGTAATAGTGTTGTCAATTCGGTAATGTAAAAGCGTGGGATTTAAGGTTTGAGTTATTCACCGGGTTATTGTATTGGTTTAAATTTGTATTTCATGATTATAAGAATAGTTGTATGTTTATACAGAAAAATAAAATATTTAATTGCAAAATTACGAAATTTAAAATAAAACAATTAGTTATATCGAGTCATTTTTAAAGATGCAATTAAATAAAAAATAGCTAGTTCACATTTCTATGTATTTCTAAAAAAAATAAAAAATTATTAAAATAAGAATAAACTAAAATAAAAAGGATTTATTTTCTGGATTTGGATTTTGCGTGACCTTTATAAATAATTATTTTAGTAATTAATAGACAAAAGTCAATTTATTATGAAGTGGTGAACCTCAGCTTCAAGAAATTCAAAACATATATTCAAATGCATATTAAAATTGAAAATTATATTATCTAGCTTGAATTTCCAAATAACATAATTTTGAGCAGGAAGTACAGTAATATCTCACTAATCCGTACAATCAGGCTGCCTTGTGCAAACGGAAACTCTTAATGAGCCAGATTCAAATTCTTCTATCATAATATGCTTTCTAATATGTCATAAATCCGTCCACTTGTTTTGGTACTTCCCCCCATTTTTTCCATGAAATTATGAGTAACTTGTAACAACAATATTTTTTAACACACATCCTTTTTAATCTATGCTTATAACACCTATGCACAAAAGAGTTCTATAGCGCTGATGGCTAAACATGTATTCTCTGATCGTGAGTCATTTTTGATGATGATCTCTCATTTACGCTCTTAAACACCTACACTCAATTTGCTTACAGTGCCTATATTGTAACTCAACATGTACAAGACATCTGTATAAAAAACGTGGTGAATTTTAAGCAACGAATTATTGGGCTTTGTTAAACTGCCAGGATATCGTTAGGTGATGTGGCTTAACTGGTAAGTCAGTTAGTTGAAGGTTTTGGTAATACAAAGGCCCCGGGTTCGAGTTCTAGTCAGGGCGAATTTTAGTTTACTTTTTTGTGTCAGTTTCTTTAAACTGTAGTACATTTTATTAATTTTGTTGGATTAAATTATTTTTAGGGCGAAAGATAATTTGTGTTACATATGTCCATGAAGACATTCAAATAAAAAAACCCACTCTTAAATATAAATTTCAATTCAACAAAATAAATGAAATGGCCAGAGCGGGATCGAGATTTAGCTTAGATCAGTGTCAAACAGAACCAAATTGAGAGTGTATGACAGCTTAACAGCTAATATTGTTTTCTCAATAAATTTATTCAAATGTGTATAGCAACTGTAACATATAAGAAGAATATAGACCACAATTGTTAGGTAACTTTTAGGTGCTCCTGTAAACACATAGATTGTACAATTACTAACATTAATTAACAGAATACAAAAAATACAGGCGTCGGAGAGTAAATGAAATACCGCTATGAAATGATTTAAAAAAGAGAATAGGGGATAGTTCGTTGCTCATAGCGACTTTGAAAACAGAGGCATAGTATTGACATAGAATAACGAATGTCTCGGCAACACAGTGCGTTCACATTAAATTTAATAGAAAAATAAATAGAAGTTGTTTAGAAAGCTAATATACAACAAAATATTTCCAAATTCCATTTTTGGTCTGTGTTTTTCTTTCACCAAGAGAGCTACTATCATACACAAAATAAATAGAAATTCGAATGAATATGTCTTCTCATTAACAAAAATTATTTAGTTAATATATATATATATATATAAGTTTAAAAAAATAGTCGTGAAAAATGGCTTGCCAGCATCTCAAAATATTCAACGGATACCTTTTAATGTTCTTAATTAGAATAAAAAGAATATCTGTCCGCCTATCTGTTGAAATTGCAAAAGAGTAGGAAATTTTTTTGAATTATGTATTTGTTTTAAACCACAAAGATATTTTTTCGTATTACCACACGGCGACGACTTAAAAAATATGTTTATATATATATATATAATTAAGCTAATAGCAAAGCTTTGATTTGTGTAAAAAACCTATTTAAAAAAATCGTAAATTTCGTATTTTTTGTTTTAACGGCAAGTCGTAAATTTAGTACAATATACTTTTTTTTTATAAAATCTACAAGTCGTACTTTTTATAAAAAATATTTTTTGAAATACCATATTTAAATAAATAAACATTTTCGAATAAAGAGGTTTGGATTTAAAAAGGAACTATTTTTTGAACAGAGGCTTGGATTGTCTTGCTTTTTTATTTTGCATATCGATATGTATGTTAAGTTATTTATTATGTTTGCTGTTATAATTTTTGCTGTAACATTTGAGACAACAAATAATCCACCGCTTCTGATTGATAATAAAATTTTGCTAGAAGTACAGTTTTTCCATACTGCAATTTTTGACATAACTTATATGTCAATGCTCTATTTTTATTTTTCTTAATAATTGTGCGTGTGTGGTCTCCACATACAAAATATAAGGGTGGCTTATTACCAGAAACAATACTGTAATGTTCGTTATTTGTTGTTGTTACATGCAAACGACCAGCTTAATTATGTTATTGTAACGCAAAAAAAGATAAATTATATTCACCCCAGCAATTAACATGAGGTGGCTCAGTCGGTAAACGGGTGAATGCACTGCAGATTGCAAAACGATAGATCGCCGGTTCAAATCTCGTTAGCGGAAAGCTTTTATTATTTTTTTTATTATAAATTTTAATAAATAAATTAAATAATAATATATAATTTATTTATATATATATTTAACTCCCATTATTGAAAAATATATCGCACTACTGGCATAATATAAAGAATCCGTTTTGGAAACATTATTTTGAAGTTTTGTTCTTAATTGAAATCCACCGCATGTTTTACTTTTGTTAGTACAAAACTGTCGAAATGAAATAAAAACAGACCATGTAATATCCAACAAAAATCTTACATATAACTATATATGTTAAAAAAAATCAATGTCAGCGGTTGTATGTATGAACAGAGGACCTACTTAGTAAAACAATGAGAATGCACTAACCCAACACAGTAAAAATCAGTAAAATTAAAAACATTTGTTTTTATTTTCCTCTGACCTCAAGCCAAACTATTTAAATAAAGAAAAAAATTATTATTAAAAAAAACATCTTTGGGGTTTGAACCGAGGACCTAATTTGTAAAACGAAAACGTACAACGCACGCACACAAAACTGCTTACCAGTTCAGCTACTGAATATCAACATAATGCGGCAGCAAATCAGTGTAAATGTTTCTGCATGCACTTAAAGCGTATTTTGTCATTTTGTCAATGAGATATGTTGCTTGGTGTTGCTATGCAACAACAGAAAATAGTTGACCGTTACCTATTTGCACTAATAAACCACCACTAATGCGTAAACACCATGAACGTTTTCTAATGCATTTAAGTGGGTGTGTGTTCAACACGTATTTAGAAACATAATTAAAATATCAGTGAATCACACATTTACAAACATGTGGGAAACAAAGCACGTTACATAAAAAGTCTACATTCTAGTCGAAAGATGAACAATCATTCATGTCCAACTGATTAGAAATTTAGGATTCTTTGTTTGTTTTATTAAGTACACGTTTGTTCAAGTACAAAAACAACTGTGTATATAATGGCACATCTTTCTAAAATTTTGTGACTTTTTTATAATAAACGTAATTCTATGTGATACAAAAAGTCACAAAATTTAAAAAAGTGTCAAAAAACCACAAGGTGTAAAATTTTTTAAATAAATCTTTATTTATTATTTTTTGAAAAACAACTACACAAAATATATATAGTCTGCTAATAATCATAAAACGTGGATTTTTGTTAAAAATAATGTAAAAAACACAAATTTTTGTAAAAATTATTTTTTTCAAAGACCACAAGTCGTAAGTTTTTTAAAAATTTTTGATCACCAAATTATCCTTAATCAAGGATATTTTTGAATCACCAAATTATCCTTAATCAAGGATATTTTCAAAAATCGTTAAATACGGCGCCATCCGGCAACATTTTTGAAACTTTTAACTACAGAAATGGAAAGTAGAGTCAATAACCTTTCCAACGATACCCATATTGTCCTGGAAGAATTGTCCTGATGGACCAATGGACACCAAATTATCCTTAATCAAGGATATTTTCAAAAATTGTTAAATACGGCGCAATCCGGCAACATTTTTGGAAAAACAATAACCTTTCCAATTGTTAAATATATTTTTATTATTCTAAAATAAAATATATTCAATAACCTTTCCAACGATACCCATATTGTCTTGGAAGAATTGTCCTGATGGACCAATAGACACCAAATTATCCTTAATCAAGGATATTTTCAAAAATCGTTAAATACGGCGCCATACGGCAACATTTTCGGAACTTTTTACTACTGAAGTGGAAAGTAGAGTCAATAACCTTTCCAACGATACCCATGTTGTCCTGGAAGAATTGTCCTGATGGACCAATGGGCACCAAATTATCCTTAATCAAGGATATTTTCAAAAATTGTTAAATACGGCGCAATCCGGCAACATTTTTGAAACTTCTAACTACAGAAATGGAAAGTAGACTCAATAAGCTTTCCAACGATACCCATGTTGTCCTGGAAGAATTGTCCTGATGGACCAATGGACACCAAATTATCCTTAATCAAGGATATTTTCAAAAATTGTTAAATACGGCGCAATCCGGCAACATTTTTGAAACTGTTTACTACTGAAATGGAAAGTAGAGTCAATAACCTTTCCAACGATACCCATGTTGTCCTGGAAGAATTGTCCTGATGGACCAATGGACACCAAATTATCCTTAATCCAGGATATTTTCAAAAATCGTTAAATACGGCGCCATCCGGCAACATTTTTGAAACTTTTTACTACTGAAATGGAAAGTAGAGGCAATAACCTTTCCAACGATACCCATGTTGTCCTGGAAGAATTGTCCTGATGGACCAATGGGCACCAAATTATCCTTAATCAAGGATATTTTCAAAAATTGTTAAATACGGCGCAATCCGGCAACATTTTTGAAACTTTTAGCTACAGAAATGGAAAGTAGACTCAATAAGCTTTCCAACGATACCCATGTTGTCCTGGAAGAATTGTCCTGATGGACCAATGGACACCAAATTATCCTTAATCAAGGATATTTTCAAAAATCGTTAAATACGGCGCCATCCGGCAACATTTTTGAAACTGTTTACTACTGAAATGGAAAGTAGAGTCAATAACCTTTCCAACGATACCCATGTTGTCCTGGAAGAATTGTCCTGATGGACCAATGGGCACCAAATTATCCTTAATCAAGGATATTTTCAAAAATTGTTAAATACGGCGCAATCCGGCAACATTTTTGAAACTTCTAACTACAGAAATGGAAAGTAGAGTCAATAACCTTTCCAACGATACCCATGTTGTCCTGGAAGAATTGTCCTGATGGACCAATGGACACCAAATTATCCTTAATCAAGGATATTTTCAAAAATTGTTAAATACGGCGCAATCCGGCAACATTTTTGAAACTTTTTACTACTGAAATGGAAAGTAGAGTCAATAACCTTTCCAACGATACCCATGTTGTCCTGGAAGAATTGTCCTGATGGACCAATGGGCACCAAATTATCCTTAATCAAGGATATTTTCAAAAATTGTTAAATACGGCGCCATCCGGCAACATTTTTGAAACTTTTTACTACTGGAAAGTGGAAAGTGGAAGAAGAGGACCAATGGGCACCAAAACCTTTCAAGGATATTTTCAAAAACGTTAAATACGCCATCCGGCAACATTTTGTCCTGGAAAGTAAGAATTGTCCTGGAAGAATTGTCCTGATGGACCAATGGGCACCAAATTATCCTTAATCAAGGATATTTTCAAAAATTGTTAAATACGGCGCAATCCGGCAACATTTTTGAAACTTTTAGCTACATAAATGGAAAGTAGACTCAATAAGCTTTCCAACGATACCCATGTTGTCCTGGAAGAATTGTCCTGATGGACCAATGGACACCAAATTATCCTTAATCAAGGATATTTTCAAAAATCGTTAAATACGGCGCCATCCGGCAACATTTTTGAAACTGTTTACTACTGAAATGGAAAGTAGAGTCAATAACCTTTCCAACGATACCCATGTTGTCCTGGAAGAATTGTCCTGATGGACCAATGGGCACCAAATTATCCTTAATCAAGGATATTTTCAAAAATCGTTAAATACGGCGCCATCCGGCAACATTTTCGAAACTTTTTACTACTGAAATGGAAAGTAGAGGCAATAACCTTTCCAACGATACCCATGTTGTCCTGGAAGAATTGTCCTGATGGACCAATGGACACCAAATTATCCTTAATCAAGGATATTTTCAAAAATTGTTAAATACGGCGCAATCCGGCAACATTTTTGAAACTTTTAACTACAGAAATGAAATTAGACTCAATAAAATTGTCCTGGAAGAATTGTCCTGATAACCAATGGACACCAAATTATCCTTAATCAAGGATATTTTCAAAAATCGTTAAATACGGCGCCATCCGGCAACATTTTTGAAACCATGTTGTCCTGGAAGAATTGTCCTGATGGACCAATGGACACCAAAATCCTTAATCAAGGATATCATTTTTGAAACTTCTAACTACTTAAGCTTTCCAACGATACCCATGTTGTCCTGGAAGAATTGTCCTGATGGACCAATGGACACCAAATTATCCTTAATCAAGGATATTTTCAAAAATTGTTAAATACGGCGCAATCCGGCAACATTTTTGAAACTTTTCACTACTGAAATGGAAAGTAGAGTCAATAACCTTTCCAACGATACCCATGTTGTCCTGGAAGAATTGTCCTGATGGACCAATGGGCACCAAATTATCCTTAATCAAGGATATTTTCAAAAATTGTTAAATACGGCGCAATCCGGCAACATTTTTGAAACTTCTAACTACAGAAATGGAAAGTAGACTCAATAAGCTTTCCAACGATACCCATGTTGTCCTGGAAGAATTGTCCTGATGGACCAATGGACACCAAATTATCCTTAATCAAGGATATTTTCAAAAATTGTTAAATACGGCGCAATCCGGCAACATTTTTGAAACTGTTTACTACTGAAATGGAAAGTAGAGTCAATAACCTTTCCAACGATACCCATGTTGTCCTGGAAGAATTGTCCTGATGGACCAATGGGCACCAAATTATCCTTAATCAAGGATATTTTCAAAAATCGTTAAATACGGCGCCATCCGGCAACATTTTCGAAACTTTTTACTACTGAAATGGAAAGTAGAGGCAATAACCTTTCCAACGATACCCATGTTGTCCTGGAAGAATTTTGTTTAAAGAATATTTTTCAAGGGCCAACTGAGGCGTGGATTTTTAAAGAATATTTTTCAAGGGCCAACTGAGGCGTGGATTTATTAAAGAATATTTTTCAAGGGCCAACTGAGGCGTGGATTTATTAAATTATTAAAGAATATTTTTCAAGGGCCAACTGAGGCGTGGATTTATTAAAGAATATTTTTCAAGGGCCAACTGAGGCGTGGATTTATTAAAGAATATTTTTCAAGGGCCAACTGAGGCGTGGATTTATTAAAGAATATTTTTCAAGGGCCAACTGAGGCGTGGATTTATTAAAGAATATTTTTTCAAGGGCCAAGGGCCAACTGAGGCGTGGATTTATTAAAGAATATTTTTCAAGGGCCAACTGAGGCGTGGATTTATTAAAGAATATTTTTCAAGGGCCAACTGAGGCGTGGATTTATTAAAGAATATTTTTCAAGGGCCAACTGAGGCGTGGATTTATTAAAGAATATTTTTCAAGGGCCAACTGAGGCGTGGATTTATTAAAGAATATTTTTCAAGGGCCAACTGAGGCGTGGATTTATTAAAGAATATTTTTCAAGGGCCAACTGAGGCGTGGATTTATTAAAGAATATTTTTCAAGGGCCAACTGAGGCGTGGATTTATTAAAGAATATTTTTCAAGGGCCAACTGAGGCGTGGATTTATTAAAGAATATTTTTCAAGGGCCAACTGAGGCGTGGATTTATTAAAGAATATTTTTCAAGGGCCAACTGAGGCGTGGATTTATTAAAGAATATTTTTCAAGGGCCAACTGAGGCGTGGATTTATTAAAGAATATTTTTCAAGGGCCAACTGAGGCGTGGATTTATTAAAGAATATTTTTCAAGGGCCAACTGAGGCGTGGATTTATTAAAGAATATTTTTCAAGGGCCAACTGAGGCGTGGATTTATTAAAGAATATTTTTCAAGGGCCAACTGAGGCGTGGATTTATTAAAGAATATTTTTCAAGGGCCAACTGAGGCGTGGATTTATTAAAGAATATTTTTCAAGGGCCAACTGAGGCGTGGATTTATTAAAGAATATTTTTCAAGGGCCAACTGAGGCGTGGATTTATTAAAGAATATTTTTCAAGGGCCAACTGAGGCGTGGATTTATTAAAGAATATTTTTCAAGGGCCAACTGAGGCGTGGATTTATTAAAGAATATTTAAAGAATATTTTTCAAGGGCCAACTGAGGCGTGGATTTATTAAAGAATATTTTTCAAGGGCCAACTGAGGCGTGGATTTATTAAAGAATATTTTTCAAGGGCCAACTGAGGCGTGGATTTATTAAAGAATATTTTTCAAGGGCCAACTGAGGCGTGGATTTATTAAAGAATATTTTTCAAGGGCCAACTGAGGCGTGGATTTATTAAAGAATATTTTTCAAGGGCCAACTGAGGCGTGGATTTTGTCCGATTGATACAAAATTTTTCACCGAGTACTGATCGGTTCAGATTTATATATAGCTCCCATCAGGGACGTACGCAGGGGGGATGGGGGCCCTGGGAGGAAAAAATAATATGTGATGAGGTTTTTTTCGTTCGATTTTATGTAAATAGTTCGATTTACATGAAAATTTGGCAGTGGGTATTAAATTGTATATAGAGTTAAACAAAATTAAATGCAACAGTAGCTCAATTAGGCCCCTGTTTTTATATATAGCTCCCACACATAATTTTACTCGATTTCATACAAATGGTACACCAAAGAATCCAAATCTGCCCGTTTGATATGCAATTTTTCATTGATTTCAGAATGGTATGTGTATGGGGTTTTTTCAATTGGTTCAAATATCTATATAGATATCATATTTAATTTCGTCAGATTCCATCTCAATGGTCCTTCAAGGTTCTATGTCTGTTCTATCTCCAGGATATTGTAGATATTAACATCTCATTTATGTACCCAAAGTGGTTTAGGGTATTATATAGTCGGCCCGTTCGACATTTGAACTTCCCTTACAGTTTTTTTTATCTGAGCCTCAGGTGTAAATCTGTTACGAATATTTGCCATAGATTTGGATTTTTTAGAATAATTATCGAAGTTTTTTCTGAGGATTTTAAGCCTAATATTTAATATATTATCTATGCAGATTTCGTGGATATTTTCAATGGATTATCATTGCCACAGGTTTATCCGGAAATGTCAACTTTGATTAATGTCTAATGTAGTCCATCTAATTTAGCTGACTTAATTTGCTCATATCCATCACAACAGACACATTATTTCTATAACGATTTATTAATAAAACATCTCCCTCTTGGAATTAGAAATAAATGAATACAAATCCAATCCAATGTCCAAACATAATTATGCTAATGGAAATGTTAGCTTACTGCAAAGCCAACAAATGAATATTTAGCAATTACAAATTATTAAATATTCATACACAAAATTAACAAGATTAGTTGCTGCTGTGATATAAAAATATGGAAAATAAACACATAGAAATTATGATTTTTATGGAAGTTTCAATGGCAGTATTAGACAGAGTAAGTTAATAATACATGAGGTATAATTCAAATTTCTATACACAAAAATCATAAGAATAATTTATTTAAATTGTATAATATTTATTCATAAAAAAGTCACCTTAAATTATTTACCATGTTTAATGCCAAAATATGAACAATTAATTTCATTGGACTCTTTGACTATTTCAGTGGTTGGTGTTTGTGTATACCTCCTTTATTTAATTCAACACACACGTACATTTTTGCAGACAGAAACCAAAACTCTGGCATGTGTTCATCATTATTTATCTTTTTTGCTAAAAAAAGAGTCAATCAAATTAACCAACATTGCCATAAGAATTCGAGTATTGATTCAAAAAAGAAAACCACAGCAGTAAACAACAACCATCACTAATTAAGAACATATGACTTTGCAATGTTAATTCGCTCAAAATAAACAGTTGGCATTGGTTAATTACAACGTGTACATACATATTGTATACAAAAACATATAAAATATATTGCGAACGTTCGTAGAATTCTGAATGTAATTAAAAAGTATTAACAATTTACCTATGGATTCTGTAAATTAAATCAATTTCCTTGGCGTTCTTTTTAAACCACATACAAAAAGATAATAACATGGAGGTTAATAAAAAAGAGATGACAAAAAGTTAATACTGCGGATGAAGGTGCATTCGAGAAAATATAAAAGAATCTGGAAGCCCAGAATATTATCATATAGTCAAATGATGTGCAAAATGTTCAATTATTGATTTAGAATGTATTAAAAATCATATTCTTTGGTTAGCTGTTTACTGCCAACAGTTACATTTTTTTTAATCTTTTACCATCGTGAAATGTCAGAAGTACCAAAAAAGTTCAATGAATCTTATCGCAAATATATATGTTCTAACTATATATAACTTCTAACTCTGAAATACAAGTTGTATAAGTTCTAACTCTGAAATCGATTTGAACTCTGAAATCTCAATTGCTGGTCAGAAGCATGAACCAGCTGATTAGTACAATTTGGCTAGAGGAATGCATGCCCAATGATTGGAACCTCAGCACCCTGTGTCCCGTTTCCAAAAAAGGAGACAAGAAGATGTGTGCCAACTATAGAGGAATTAGTCTCCTTCCTAGGGATACGTAGTCGAGAGTAAAAGTCGACTTTTAGACTATTCGATTTTTGTCTTTGACTAAATAGTCGACTTTTCGATCTTTCGATTTTGTGAAACCTGTTCAAAATCGATTTTCGACTTTTACCAACTAAAGCAAAATCGACTAAGAATTTAATTTTATTAGAATTGTTGTCAACGAATAATGTTCTGGAATGAGTAACCTTTGGACAATTTCGGCTTTGTGATAATAAACCAAGTATTTATGAAGAAAATCGAAAGTCGATCTTGAAAAGTCGACTTTGCGATTTTCTCAAAGATCAAAAGTCGGCTTCGCCCTTTAGACTTTTCAATACCAAAAGTCGATTAATCGATTAGTCGAATGTCGATTTACTTATCCCCACTCCTTCCCATCGCATATAAAGTGCTATCCTACGTGCTGTGTGAACGACTGAAGCCGATGGTCAATGACACTATTGAAGCATACCAATGCTGCTTCAGGCCTGGCAAATACACTACTGACCAGATTTTCACTCCGCCCCAGATCTTGTAAAAGACCCACGAAACCACGTCGGCACATTGCACCTATTCGTAGAATATAAAGCCGTATTCGACAGCCTATCCGTAGAGAGGTAATTAAAGCCATGCTTGCGTTTGGCATTCCTGCAAAATTAATACGGCTATGCTGGATAATTTTAACGGACACAAGGTCAGCAGTTAAAGTCGGAAAGGACCTCTTTGAGTCCTTTAATACCGAATGAGGATTCAGACAAGCTGACAGTTTGTCGCGCGATTTTGTTATATTCTTCTGGAATATCTCATGCGTGAGGCAAAGGTGAACAGAAAAGACACTCTGTACTCCAAAAAAAAAAAAAAAAAAAAAAAAAAAAACATTTCACTCGCCTACGCCGATGACATCGGCATAATGGGTCGAACATTGAGAGCCACAGACACTAGAATAAATTTAGAAGGAGTCTGGCAAAGCGGGTTTGGCAGTAAATGGCGAGAAGACCAAGCTGAATGTATCAACGCCCAAAATGTCCAGTAGACTCGGACCAACTGTGGAATTTGAAAACTACAGCTGCGAGGAAGTCAAACGTTTTATGTGCCTTGGTCCCGCAATTAGTTCTGAAATTCAGAAAAGGCTAGTGTTGGCCAACGTATGCAACATATGTTCTAATAAAGCAATTCAGAAACAAGGCCACCTCTCGCTAGACCAAACTCACACTCTACTAGACGCTGATACTACCCATGCTGTTGTATGGATCATAAGCATGGGTACTTGCACAAGCAGGTGAAGCAGGTCTTGGAGTGTTTGAGAATAAAATTCTCCGAAAAATCTATGGGCAGATCTGCGTCAACGATGAATATTGCCATCGAATGAACCGTGAGTAGTAGCATCTATTCTAGGACATCGACATTGTCAGACGTATGGAGCTGCAGCGACTATTTTGCCTTAGTCATGTTTTGAGAATCATGGATCACGTAGAAAGGGAATTCGAGGAAAATATCAAGTGGAACCCATCATCCCTGAGCTAGTCTTTCAAATTGGATAAGCTGCTCACAATATCGACGCGCCTGGAAATCTTGTTTAAGCTCAGCTTATAGAACGAAGGTTCTGTCGCAAAAGCCATAAATGCCAAATTACAATCACTTTGAAACATTTAGTTTAAGGGGCCACCCATTCTTGGTTTCAAAAAATGTTTTCAAAGGTCCGCCGTTTTGTTGATTTTTGAGCGAATTCAATATTTATACGAGAGCCAGACATGTACAGTTTCTAACACCGTCGAAATTTCCGGATTCCGATGTTCCAGTGAGAAGTTATCATGCCCGATATCAAATATAAGGACTTTTTTAAATCCCATAAAACAACAAATATATTATTTTTCTTTTCCAGTAGTGTTTGGCGGGTTATTTGGGATACCATTTGTATTTTGTTTTTGCAAAATAGTCAGGCTTAATCCCAGTTTGTTGTTTAAAAAAAAAAACAACTATTTATTAGTGGGGAATGTATGGCATTGTCCGCCGAGGGGTAAGTCAGGGAAGACTATAGTTTCGGATCTCGCCACTGATCCTCATCAGTTCCCTTAGTTTTTTGTTGGGATATTCTCCCCAGAAGCTATTAATAGCTTCTTTACAAAAAACTTTTCAAACCCAAATGTCTCTTGTGACAATTCGAAGTTCTTACGTTACCAGCGATACGACCCCAATGAGAAGTTCGTTTCGTTGGCGCCTGACTTCGTGGTCAACAAGGCATTTACAGACAACTACAATACATTTCCCACTGCTATGTGTCGTCACTTTGTGACGAATGTACATAACGTTGTTGTTTTTCCTTTAAATCTTCAAATATATATCTGCAAAGTTACAAACCAAGCTTTGGTATAGATTTACCAGCCCATTGAAAATCTTGAAAATTTAAAATCTAAATACCGTAAAAATACCAGGATCTTTATATGGTGTCTATATGTACCAACATCAAATAATCCGCAAATATGTTGTTCACTCTTTCAGAATACTATTATCCATCATAAGGTGGATTATACCCTCCAGCATAATGTGCAGCGTTTATTAAATTTGTCATTCCGTTTTCAACATCTCGAAGTATTCACCGAATACCCCATAAAGAATATATATGCTTGATCTTGATCAAAACACCCGTTAGCCCTCACGTCTTGTTCGGAATAATCAAGGTCATAACATGATTTTTCTTCTAGGAGCCAAAATTAGTTTTACATATTTTGAATGTCATCCTCATGGTGGAGGGTATAAAACGTTCATTTCATCTTGTTTTTGGTTGATTTGAGGAGAATGTGGCTAAAATCTTCAAATTAGCGACATTGGGGCGCGATCGCCATTGTAAGGTGTCTATACAGATAATTTTCAGCGCAGGTGTATGTCAGTCACCAGAAATCCTAAACGCCACATTACAACGCTTTAGGGTAGAAAGTAAGGCTAAAACCTTTAAAATGTGGAAAGGTGAGTATGTTCTCATATGGAGGAGGTGTCAGAAGTAGTGAACCGATATTCACCATATTGGAATGTTATTTTATCTTGAAAGAAATATTACAATGTGCTCAGTATATATCAACTCGAATTAAGAAAATATTGACCTTTTCTGGGGGAGGATGGAGTGGACTGATGAGTTCCATCTTTAGATTTGATTTAGAGTTAGTAAAAATACGACGATGCGCAAAGTTTGGGCCAAATCGGACATTTTTAAATATTTAAAAATTTGACACTTGATGAGGGAAGAACCATAAGAAGTGAACCGATGGATCCATCTTCAGACTCCCTCTAGGATTGGTACAAATATTATCATGTGTGTAGTTTGGATGTATTTGAAATTTAAAAATGTTCTAAATATTTGTGGGGAAAGCACTAGAAGGTGTGTATCGATATGCATAATCGTTCAGCATTATACAGACATGTTTAATATTAGGTTTGGTTTCAATCGGATCGCATAATATTATAAAATTATTTTTCAATACAATTTTGACATTTTTTTGGAGGAGGTACCAGAAGCAGTGGCGCGATAATTTTAGGAGAATTATTACGATGTACAAAGTTTATAGAATATCGATTGACCTCTTCGAACGTCACCGTGCGCATCTGTCAGTAATTCACACAGGTGGACATACATTTGTAAATCGACTCTAAATGGTCTGAAACGGATTTGATCTAAAGAAACGTGGCCAATATTTCGACGAGGCACATTTTCCCCTCTAACAGTCATAAGACTATCATTATCATTAAGGCTGAGGGTATACAAATCCGAAAAAATATTGCATTTTACAAATATCCCCATTATAATCCAATGTATCCAAAAATCAAGAGCTGTCAACTTTTCTATCTCTCTATACACAGCAATAATAACAGTATCATATTTTCTATTATTAAAGCCACAAAAATGCAATTGCTACTGTTATGGCATTTCACCTCCCCGCTACCAGCATATTACCATTGATTAATTTATAACCACGTTATTGATGATGAGGATAATATTATTATAACGATGATTACTGCCACTCAATTACCGTGCTGGCGGTGTTTGCAAACAAGCATTCACATGAATGTTTGCAATGCCAACGTGGAAAATAAACTGGAAAACAGAATGGAGGAAGTGCAAATAACTCAAAGCATGCAAGGCACCGACGATGGAGAAAATGAAAGTTATGGTGGCATGGCAGCAAGCACATCCACCTTGCAGTTTCATAACGAAATTCTGTTTTCATTTTATTACTCTTCCGTTTAGAGTTTTCATTTTTTATTTGAAATGTACACCAACAATAATGAAATGAAATTGTTAAATAATACTAGTACTTGTAACACTCACAAAAAAACTCTGATACTTTAATTACAATAATTAACTGCTGCACATGAATATTTGTTGTAGTTATTTTTCTACAAAATTTGTTGCCACTTTCATGTTGAAAGAGCTCACAAAATATTTAAAGGGATTTTTTGTTGTTATTAAGGTTCATTGCATTTTATTGCCACTACTTAAATTTCAGTTAGCGTCTTTATATGTAGTTGTGAAGTGTAGTTTCCGTGTAGTTCGTTTATTAACCTTGCGTGTTAGTTCGTAGTTGCTGTTGTTGTATTTCTTGTTCCTTATTCGTATGTAAGGATATGTGAACATCTACATCACTTGTAGCAGCATTTCCGTGTAAATTTCTTTCTTCTCGTGTGTTTGTGTTTTAAACTTCGTCTATTAACTACAGGAAATGTTACGAAACATGCAATGATATCAGCTAACATACAAACATACACCCACATTGCTTTTGTGCAATCAAATCTGAATATACATGTACAACATATATTTTTGTGTATATGTGTTGTTGTGCTGGCGTAATACTATTGCATTGCAATTACTTCTTGCACAGTGGGACAAGATTCATATAAAGGTGTTATTCGTTTTTATATCCACCGCAAATGTTCATTCCATTTGCGCCACCTCGAATTTTTCCTCGGAGACCCCATACAGTACATATATTGTTGAGCAGAATAAAATTATTTTTCGATTTAGCCATATCCCTTCTTCAGTCTATTGAAATCAAGATTGAGTTCGTATTATTTAAGATAGAACTTTGACATTTTCAAAATGGGGTCCATGGTTTGATAAATATAACGGTAACGTCAAATTTTCGGTACTTTTGGGTTTATAGCCGCATTTTCTAACCCAAGGGTTGTAATCTACCAAACAGTGGATTCGGAGGCTGATATATATCTACGCAGAAAATTATAATTATAGGCCCATGTTTTGACATAGCAACCATTAAAAGGTTCCGCCTAAATTTCGGAATTTTCTTGGTTTTAGCCGATATTTACAACTGAAATGATTTTAATTAAATTATCAGTTATTCACACCTTTTACCGTATATAGAGGTAATATAGAGGTAATTATAGTTCTAAATGCATGACCTTTCCTCTGTCAGGTAAAAAGTTAATTCAAATTGAGAATTTTTTAATTCTTCTTCTACACCTCTCAGTGATTGCTTTCGTAGTCGAAACTGCTTCAGTTTGAACTAATAGTTGTAGGCTGAGAACTTGATGCGATAATCTACACCTTTCGATCTTGACATCCACACAACTACTATTTTCGACCTAAATTCCAAGACTAATTCTCAATACTCTGGAACGCTATGACTTGTCTTTTCACAGAAGGTACCACAAACCATACCCAATCGTCCTTATAGACGATTCGGCACCAGCAACATGTCTTCTGCGTTAAGTATCGAACCATAAACAATGATCATATCTCACCTACTCGTATTTGTCTAGGAAGCTGCTTCTCATCTGCTGCTATGGATGGAAGACCATATCCGAGTATTTCATTCAGATGATTTTACGTATCGAGTCATCAATTCGTGCTATAGGAATTGAGGTGGTTGCACCATTTAATTATCATATTATCGAAATAGCAGATACTTGCGAAGACGACATAAAAGGCTGTCGATAATGGGGTAATTGGTGACCAGAATCTGTTCACCATCGAACACTATGTTCAGCGGAAACCTCATTTCAGCCATCCATGTAGTGAATAGTGTGGCTTATGATTTGGTGGTCGATATTTTCATATTCTTCAACTGAAGAGACTTACAAGACGTTCCTGCTATCGATCAATAATGATAACCAATACCAAATCGGCCACTGCTAGTAACATTGCTTGCTTCAGTATCGTTACTATTCTGCCTACTTCCCAGGCTTCAGAACAATGTGGTGTTAAGTACTCGACTCCGGGTTCATCCTGTTGCTTAACAATACCATAAAAATTTCGTCCGGTCCTAACACGGTACATGGCATAGCATTCTTATGCCATCTGTAATATTTTGCTTTGTAAATTTTGGTAGTACCTCCTTGGATGCGATGGCTATTATATGCTGTAGCACACTCCTCGTGGACCAATCAATCTCAGTGCGGTCAAATGTGTGGCGTAAAATTTTGATACGGAGGTGTATAATATTAGGATAACGACTATTCTGACGACAACGGTGATTGAAACGCACTGAGAGATGTGGTGGCGCAGCATTCGGCAACCAAACTCGTATCTCAGTACTTCTAAATCCGGTTTAATCACGGAACTACCTCGGAAATACATTCCCCACACTCATTGCATCTCACCAAGATGAACTTGTGTCAAAAACTACTCAAGCCAGGTCTGGGATTTCTTTCTATCCCTGTCGTGGCGGATTAAAAAGCCGCTCTCATGACAAAAGAATAATATATACACATATTCTTGATTAGAAAAAAATCCGCCTACATTTTAAAATCGGGATATATATCGCAATGTTTAAGATATTGGTTTGACAATTTGCACTGACATGGTTATTATCCTAGGAATAATCGTTATTGTAAATGCTGTATTGGTCTACTTTTTAGTATAGTCCCCATATAAAGGTACCTCCCAATGATGACCTCGCTTTCAACCAAATTGGCTACAATTTAGTATTTCAAATAATTTTTTCAATTGAAATTTTTTTATTTTTTCATGAAAGGAAACCTAGCCACAAGGCCAAGATCGGTTCCAAAAACCACTATACATCTACCACTCCAAATTATAATTTAGTAGGAAATTCTTCTACCAAATATTTTCGGACTTGGTCCACTTTTTAGGATATTCCCAACGGAACCACAATCCATTCGTTTTTGTGAAGTTTTTTCAACAAAATTGCCGATAATTTATTATTTTGGATTACTTTGCAAAGCTCTCTACCGAAAATGATAATTATTGATCCATTTTTAGTATTGCTCCCATATAACGTTACCTCCCATTATTCTGTATTTTGGACATGATTTGTTACCGAATTGGCCATAATTTTGTTCACGTTGGATTTCAAATCCAACTTATGCTTTAGAGTATAAAAAGTTCGGCCCGCCCGATCATAACGACTTTATTACTTCTTTTATATATTATGTTTGTAGTTGGTAAAAAGTCCATGATTGTCTCCTAATTGATTATAAATTGATTAATATGTGCTTCAAAACATTTATTAATACGTCCTATAAAAATATAACAACAAATTAACTAAAAAAATCTTTCATCACTTTCTAAACACGTACATACAAAAACATTTTACTTATTCTCTCAAAAATACATTACAATTAAATTTTCGACTAACTGGGATGGATGAACGAAGAAGCTAATACATATTTTCTTTTTTAACAACCAATAACATATGACAATAGGGTCGTCATGTCATATAATAAATAATTAGTTACGAGTATTAAAAGAATATGACAAGCAAACACACTTCAATTTGCCAGCGTCTTTTCAATATAAATTTGTCTGCCCAAACTACCCAGCATTTGCCATCAATAAAAATATGTCATTTATAGCCAATGTTTGGTTAGGATAAAAATGAAACTCAAAAAAAAAAAAAAAAAAAAACTGTAAATAGCCTTGAGATGTTCCAATAAACCATAAAAATAATATTTTATTTTCCAAACATTTAAACAGAACAAACATTCCCATACTCACATGTGCCAAAGCAATTTGCGGACACATAATTCCCATTTATGTGCTGTAGTCTTCACATATGAATATGTAGAGAAAAAATAAAGCAGATTAATATAAAGAAAATATGTGCAAATGTCGTCTACAAAAATGCGGTCTTTAAATAAAAATTATCCCCATAAAACGTGAATATAAAATATTCAACGCAAAGAAAAACCTTTTAAAATTTATTTGGCACATACTGTTCTGTGGGAGGTCATAAAAAATTATATGTTATGTACTGATATTTCTAGGTAAGTATAAAAAATTGCAGACGTTCGAAATTGTGAAGAAAAATCTTCATTCATCATCATTCCTTGCTTAATGCTATGAAAATGCATCAAACACAATTATCATTTTATGGTTGGAAATAAAAAGAGAATAGCACGAGCCTTTTAAGACGATGTTATGACCTCAAACTTTTAAATAAAAAAAATTGTTGATAGAATATGGAGGCCAGGCAGGAGTGACCAATTCATTTTCATGGACATATAAAAATGGGTATAGGGATTAATTATTGGAATTATTATTAAAAAAAAATCGTTAATTTATTGTAGTCCTTGAAAAAATATTCTTTAAAAAATACACGCCAATTTTAGTCCTTTAAAAAATATTCTTTAATAAATTCACGCCTATTGGTGGTCCTTGAAAAAATATTATTTTAATAAATCTACCTATTTTAGTCTTTGAATAATAATCCAAAAAATTCTCTGAATAAATCCACGCCCTTAAAAAAAATATTCCTCAAAAACAGCCATGCCTATTGGTGGTCCTTGAAATAAATACTCCTCAAAAATGTCCACGCCTATTGTAATCCTTGAAAAAAATATTCTTCAAAAACGTCCATGCCTATTGGTGGTCCTTGAAAAACATACTCCTCAAAAATATCCACGCATATTGTAATCCATGAACCCACGAAAAACACATCGACACATACCACCTATTTGTCGACTATAAAGACCCGGACCAACTGTGGAACTTGAGAACTACAGCTTCGAGGTAGTTAAAGACTTTAAATACCTTTGTAACACCATAAATTAAACGAATGACATGAGTTTTGAAATTCGGAGAAGTATTGTTATGGCCAACCGATGCTACCATTGTCTGAGCAAACAACTCAAAAGCAAGGCCACCTCCCGCCAGACCAAACTCACACTTTACAAGACGCTGATACTACCCGCGCTATTATATGGATCAGAAGCATGGGTACTTGCGCAAGCAGATGAGTCAGCTCTTGGAGTGTTTGAAAGAAAAATTCTCCGAAAAATCTACGGCCCGATCTGCGTCGACGGTGAATATCGGTGTCGAATGAACCTCGAGCCCTACAATTTATACGCAGACATCGACGTAGTCAGTCAGTCGTATTGAGCTGCAGTGACTACGGTGGCTAGGCCATGTTGTGCGGATGAATGAGAATGCCCCAACTCAAAAGGCATATAAAAACGAGCCTAATGATGGTTCCCGTAGAAGGGGAAGGCCACGAATTAGATGGAAAGACCAAGTAGAAAACAACATCTTGGAACGTGGTCTTCTAAATTGGTGGATTTTCGCACAAGACCGACGCGCTTGGAAATCTATTTTAAGATTGGCTTATGGAACAACAGTTCTGTAACAAGCCAGCTATGTAAGTAAGTAAGTATTGTAGTCCTTGAAAAAATATATTTTTAATAAAATTACCTACTTTAGTCCTTGAACAAATTCTTTAATAAATCCACGCCTATTGGCGGTCCTTGAAAAATATATTATTTAATAAATCCACGCCTCAGTTGGCCCTTGAAAAATATATTATTTAATAAATCCACGCCTCAGTTGGCCCTTGAAAAATATATTATTTAATAAATCCACGCCTATTGGCGGTCCTTGAAAAATATATTATTTAATAAATCCACGCCTATTGGCGGTCCTTGAAAAATATATTATTTAATAAATCCACGCCTATTGGCGGTCCTTGAAAAATATATTATTTAATAAATCCACGCCTATTATAGTCCTTGAAAAAATATTCTTTAATAAAAGCTTGTGAGGACCGATTGAAATACAATTTTGTAACGCATATCTATATTGATTTTAAATCTACTGCGAACTATCATTGCAGTGTTGAAATGTTATTTCATTGAATTTTATCCCCCTTGCTTGTAAATCAATACACCATTTATATTCAATTCATATGGACACAGATATATGTATTTACATACATGTCCTTCCCCACACACATACAATTATATATGGATATTGAACATTGAGAATGCAAAAAGTGTCCATTTCATAAATAACAACAGCGACTACAACGCACCATGCATGTTATCTCCATTGGTGGTAATGTTTTGAATGAATCCCAAACAAAAACAAAAAATGCAAAAAAGCAAAAACGTGAACTCTCCTCCTTACTTCTGTTGGAGATGTAACATATTCTGTATGTTGTTGTCGTTGCTGCTGTTGCCGTTGTTTTGCAAGGACTCAGTTTTGTAAGTCAACATTTTAATGAATGTGACAAGAACAAAGCACTGAGATAGCAACAGCAGCAGTTACAACTGTGTTGGGTATAGAAGTTTTCATTTAGCTATCTTTTAAATTACACCATTTCGAGATTTTTTGTATTTTATTGGAATTTTTTTCTTAAATTTATTGTTAAATTTTTCAATATATTATTAAATGTAATTTTTTTTCCACTTATCTCAAAAATTAAAACTCAAGTAAACATAAATCGAAAAGTAATCGACTAACGAAATGAAAAACAATTGCTTCAATAAAAACAGAAATTATATTTGTGTGTCTTTGTGTAAATTTATTGCTGCCGTATGCTGGATATTTATTATCCTTCGAGCTACAACATACTATGTACTACGTGCCAAATAATTCACAAAAGTTGTCACAAGCAACACATGCCGCATACACACACACCCGGGCACCCGTACACTCTCACACAAATATCGCACATAAATTAAACAAACACCAACCTGGAATGTTATATGGTCTCAGTGAGCTTAATCGAAATGCAGTATTTATTTCAAATTCAAGGTTAAAGGTCGACTGTAACTAGTACCCAGTAAATGATAGCTTATATTCAGTGGTGTTGGAAAATTACTGCACAGTAGTACTGACAAGTGGAAATAAATATTTAATTAATTGAAGGGACATGTATATGAAGGGACGAAAGTCGAGGCAGGGGCCAATTATATGATAGTATGCACCTTTTCGCATATATGAAGAAAATAGTCCGTAATAAATTATATATGGGATCAATATTTACATCAGAAAACAATATTTTTTCAATACTGAATTCGAACGAATATGTTGCAACTATATCTGCACCTGTACCATTTTCAAACACTCTCGTGAAGATTTAATATAGTTGTATGATCAACATTTCGTTTTGATCGGAAAGACTGTCAGGACTTAGAGTAAGTCCTTGAGCCAAATAAATGGACTTTTTATCACAATGGACAGCCGGATGAACATGCTTATTAAATTGATCCCAAGGATACATATTGAATCGAATGTAGTTCTTTGAAAGGAACACAGACATGATACTGATATTTTTATAAAAGAAAATTCGCAAGGTAATAATGTTTATGACATTTTTATACCCTTCACCACACTGTGGTACAGGGTATTATGTCTTTGTGCAAATGTTTGTAACAGTCAAAAGGAGTCGAGATAGAATCACCGTCTGTCCGTTCGTCCATGTGTTTTTGTGAACAAAGTACAGGTCGTATTTATAATCCGATTTGGATGAAATTTGGAACATGTCACTTACATGGCCCAAGGACGAGCCCATATATAGCTTCGTCCGATTTTATGTAAATGAAGCACCATACTGCCAATATTGATCCGATTGAGACAAAATTTTGCGCAGAGTACTGAATTAGATCCAGATTGGTGTATGAGAAGATTTGTTGGAATCGGTTCAGATTTAGATGTAGGTCCTATATATAGTTTCGTCCGATTTTATGTATATAGTGTACCAAACTCCCAATCTTGGTTCGATTGAGACAAACTGTTGCACAGTGGACTGAATTAGGTCTATATTGATGAATACGAAGTTTTTCTTTTTTTGAATGGGTTCAGATTTAGATACAGTTCCCATATATAGTTTCCTCCGATGTTATGTAAATGGAGCACGATACTGTGAATATTGGTCCGATTGAAACAAAAAATTTTGCATAGCGTATTGAAGTTACTACAGGTTGCCACCGGTATTGAAATTACTTCAAGTTGACAGCCTCGAAGTTTTGTTGAAATCGGTGCAGATTTAAATATAGCTCCCATATATAATTTCGTCCGATTTTTTGATAAATGGTGCACCAGACTCCCAATATTTGTCCGATTCAAACAAAAATTTGCACCGCGTACTGAATTAAGAGAACAAAATGGCGGAACTTTGAATTTTTTTTGGAAAGCGCCTATTTTTTACTACAAAGTAAGTTAAAAAATAAGGAAGTTCTTCATCGATTGTCTTTATCCTAGTTCATACGAGAGCTATACACTCCCAGAGAAACGTGTCAAAATCTGGAACCGATTGGATTATTAGTTTTTGAGTTATCGTGCCCGCCATTCGCAAAAGAGAAAAACGCGTTTAAAGTTTGAGAAGCCCTTTAGCCGTCACTTGATGCTGACACAATAAATCGGCTATATCTTCAGGAGTTCTTGAGATGTTCACTAGAAATTTTGTAGGGACATTTAAGTCCATTTTGATGTCCGTGAAGGTGTTTTTTGAAATTTTGGTAATCATCGGCCAATCCAAACCAAAGTTATAAGCAAAAATGTACTTAGCATGGCCCGTAAGATATATGAAACTTCCATACTTTGAGAGCTTCTACTGAAAAACTCACTTTTCAGACTTAGCATACTATGGTTCGGATGCGTTGATATGTTTTCGTCTGATTTCTTGTGAATGGGGCACCGAGGAGCCTACGTCTGTTTAATATACACGAGATAAAATTGTGGACAGCGCACTGCGCTGCAGCATACAAAATGATATATGCCATGGTTGCTCAATTAGGTCCAGATTTAAATACGTTACATTGTCTCGATTTCATACAAATGACACACCAAAGAATTCTTCATAGATTTCAGAGTGATACGTGCATGGGTTTTTTATTTGATTCTCATATCTATGTAGATCACACATTTACTTTCTCCTGATTTCATTTCAATGGTCCTCTAAAGATTACATGTTTGTTCTATCTACAGCATATTGTACATATTAGCATCTCTTGTATGTACCCATAGTGATGAAGGGTATCATATAGTCTGCACCGTCCAACTTTTGAACTTTCCTTACTGAATGTCGTCCTTATGGTGGAAAGTATAAAAAGTTCGGATGGGCAGAACTTAACATGGTTTTAACAAGTTTATTTTTGATTTCATTTGCATCAGCTTCATTTTACGTTCGGAAGATATAATACTTGTTGGAAGAGATTTTTCACTATATCCCGTTCACATATCCCGTTTATGATAAAGGTCTCAGCTTATTTTAAGTGTTTGGTTCTATGTGTATTGTCCAACTGAAGTGTTTTTTTTTATATTTTCCAGGGGAATTGGGACGATAAAAAAATCTCCTCTCAAACGATAAAAAAAGCCTCCTGACGCGTTCGTGTTTATTTGTCATAGTTCTCATATACGGATCCCTAACGTAAAATATTAAGACTATATAAAAATATTTTATGTTTCCAAACCTCAAAAGTTTGTGACGTCACGAAATATTTGTTCAAACAGAGCCGATCTAGCTATGTATGTCCGTCTGCCCATTATAATTTTTAATGAAAGTGCGAGGCGTACATATGGAACGATAGTCACGGAATTGCAAATCATGTAGATCCAGTTCTAATGGGGGACATATTCGTATAATACGTATAATACGTTGGGGATTAAATGGTCTTTCTGCAACCTATACTAAATTTTTCATTTGGTCAGATATAGAGTCGATTCTTTTCAATGTTACAAAACTATGTAAATCAATTTAAAGCATATATCAATCGGATACCCGTTGATTATTTGGATACATATCTGATAAACATGAGGAGTTTGGTGCCCCATTTACTTCAAATCGGACGAAAATATGTATAAAAGCTATATCGAAATCTACGCCGATTTCATCGAAACTTGTCACAGAATATCGGACTTATTTTGAGTTCTTGGTGCATCCTTTAGTTAAAATCGAGAGCATCATTTAGTTAAAATCGGTAGCTCTATCCAAATTTGAACCGACTAAATAAAACTTTCCACGTGCTAGGTTATATAAACTATATAACTTTTGGTCTTTGGTGCACATTTTACTTAAAATCATATGAAACTATATATAGGTACTATATCTAAATCTGAACCAATTTCAACAAAACTTGCCACACGTTATCTCATAATAACTTCAATTAGTTGTGCAAAATTTTATGCCAATCGGACCCACCTGGCGAATTCGGTGCAGCATTTATATCTAACTTAAAGGTTATACTAAGTACATTACGAAAGATATATGTGGACGAAAATGTATATGGGAGCTATATATAAATTTGAACCGATTTTCAGCACACATCATTTTAGCCTTCATTCAGTACGCTGTGCCAAATTTCGTGCAAATCGAAAGATATATAGGGACTTTGGTACACTATTTACCTCAAATCGGACGAAAATATATATGGGAGCTATATCGAAATCTGAACCAATTTTCACGAAACTTAGCACACATCATTCTAGAGTGATTTCAGTACGCTGTGCCATATTTCGTGCAAATCGACAGATATATAGGGACTTTGGTACACCATTTTCTTTAAATCGGACGAAAATATATATGGGAGCTATATCTAAATCTTAACCGATTTTCAGGAAACTTAGCACATATCATTCTAGACCCAATTCATTATGCTGTGCCAAATTTCGTCCAAATCGAAAGATATTTAGGGACTTTGGTACACCATTTTCCTTAAATCGGACGAAAATATATATGGGAGCTATATCTAAATCTGAACCGATTTTCACGAAACTTAGCACACATCATTTAAGGCTTAATTAAGTATGCTGTGCACCATTTACCTTAAGTGAATTTCATGAAACTTAGCACACAAAATCGAAAGATATATAGGGACTTTGGTGCACCATTTACCTTAAATCGGACGAAAATATATATGGGAGCTATATCTAAATCTGAACCGATTTTCATGAAACTTAGCACACATCATTCTGTACCTAATTAAGTACGCTGTGCCGAATTTCGTGCAAATCAAAACATACATGCACCGTTAACATTAAATCGGGCGAAAATATATATGGGAGCTATATCTAAATCTGAACCGATTTTTCCCAATTTCAATAGAGTTCGTCCTTGGGCCAAATAAGTGACTTATGCCATATTTCATACAATTCGGATAATAAATGCGACCTGTACTTTGTTTAAATTTAACATGGACAGACAGACAGATCGACTTAAAAAGTGATTCTATGCATATTCTCAAAAGGAACCATGTGTCTATCTCGTTTCCTTTTGCCTGTTACAAACATATGCACAAAGACATAATACCCTATACCACAGTGTGGTGAAGGGTATAAAAAGTATTTTTCTCAAATTTCCCTGGTTATGCTTGATTGCATACTGAATGAAACTGAATAGCATGTTTACACTATTCTCCGAAAACGACGAAGCTAACTAACTGACATTTACAATTCGTGTCAGAGCGATTGAGTGGGATTTGTTTGTGCCTCGCTTGTGGATGGTTTTGTTGTAACCACACAATCAGACTGTTAGAAGATTGTGCAAACATTTATTTTACTTCTTCGTAGTCGTCCTCGTCATCATCAGAGTCCTCGTTAACGTCATCATCAACCAACCACGGGTCACTCCATCTGTCCATTCCACTATACATGTCATTCCTATACAGTTAGTTTTCGGTTAAACAATGTGTTAGAGAAAATAAAAGAAAACGAAAACGAGAAAATGTTTACGATTATTTCATGTCACAATGGTGCTGTGCGGTATTCACTGCTGCTGCTGACTTGACTGCAGCTGATGTCATAAATTTCATTGTTATTTTTAAGTCATAAGTCAGTTTAATGCTGGCGATGGCGCTGTCGCTATCCCTGCTGGTACTGTTGATGTTATAATGCCTCTGACTTCAATTCATTTCGTTTTTGTTCTCATGGATTTTTGATTTTTCACATAGCATTTACTTTTTCTTTCAACTTTGTATTCGACTTTTGTTGACTTACATTGACCTTAGAGCATTTTATTGTTTTTGATTTTCTCGTCGCTGGGTTTTTTTATTTCGAGCCAAGAATTACTGCTGGCAATATACAATGTCAAGTTTAAGTAGCCCGTAAAGCCAACGATGACGACGACAACGAGGTCTAATGCTTTGGGCCTTTCTGGCTTGGTCAATGTTTTTCCTTTCGTTTTCTGTTGTTGTTGTCCAATTCTAACATTGTTGATTGTAGTTCTTTCTTGCTCATTTGGATATTGTTGGTTAAATGCAAATAAAAATGTGTTCAAGACCTTTTGCAAAGTAAAAAAACAACGTTAATTGTTGAAACAATACAAGGTCGCCGTGTGAGTTGGACAATGTAAAGTTCTGGGTTTTTTATGACCATAGGCAAATTTATGCAGACGTTTTTGAATACTTGTATAACTAATGGAAATGAAGTAATTAAAGTATATCAATGAACTTTTCTGTAAATAATTATTATGAAAAAAAAATTTTTGACCGCTAGAAGTTTTATTTAAAAATGATTTTTTTTTTATTTATACAATAAACAAATGTAATAATTTTTTATTAACTTAACATTAATATTTATGTATTTTTGTTTCTTCTTTCAATCTTTCAGGTAAGTCGCGCTGACCTTAGTTGTCATCTTATGGGTAAGAAATATATTAAATATATATAAAAATAGGTGAATTGAATTAATGCAGAAAAAATCTTCAATTTCTTGTAATTATCGATCAACAATTAAATAGATTTTAAATTCTAAAATAAAAAAATGAAGTTATTGAAGTCGTGTGCAGATCAGCACTAATGTATTACATTTTTGCATAAAAACGGTGTTACTACTTAGTCGAGCACAAAAGCCGACTTTTAGAATTTTCGATTTTTGACTTTGACTAAAAAGTAGACTTTTCGATACTTCGATTTTGTCAAACCTGTTCAAAATCGATTTTACCGACTAATGCTAAATCGACTAAAAATTAGATTTTTATACCCTTCACCACACTGTGGTACAGGGTATTATGTCTTTGTGCATATGTTTGTAACAGGCAAAAGGAAACGAGATAGACACATGGTTCCTTTTGAGAATATGCATAGAATCAATTTTTAAGTCGATTTATGCATGTCCGTCTGTCCATCCGTCCATCCATGTATTTTTGTTAACAAAGTACAGGTCGCATTTGTGATCCGATTTGGATGAAATTTGGCACAGTTCACTTATTTGGCCCAAGGACGAACCCTATTGAAATTGGGAAAAATCGGTTCAGATTTAGATATAGCTCCTATATATATTTTCGTCCGATTTTATGTAAATGGTGGACTTAAGTCCCTATGTATCCTTCGATTTCCACGAAATTTGGCACAGCGTTCTGAATTAAGTCTAGAACGATGTGTGTTAAATTTCGTCAAAATCGGTTCAGATTTAGATATAGCTCCCATATATATTTTCCTCCGATTTTAGGTAAATGGTGCACAAAAGTCCCTACATATCTTTCGATTTGCATGAAATTGGCCACAGCGTAATGAATCAAGTCTAGAACGATGTGTGTTAAATTTTTTGAAAAACGGTTCATATTTAGATATAGCTCCTATGTATATATTCGTCCGATTTTAGGTAAATAGTGCACCAAAGTCCCAATACATCCTTCGATTTGCACGAAATTTGGCACAGCGTACTGAATTAAGTCTAGAACGATGTGTGTTAAATTTCGTGAAAATCGGTTCAGATTTAGATATAGCTCTCATATATTGTTTCGTCCGATTTTAGGTAAATAGTGCACCAAAGTCCCTATATATCCTTCGATTTCCACGAAATTTGGCACAGGGTAATGAATAAAGTCTAGAACGATGTGTGTTAAATTTTTTGAAAAACGGTTCAGATTTAGATATAGCTCCTATGTATATATTCGTCCGATTTTAGGTAAATAGTGCACCAAAGTCCCAATACATCCTTCGATTTGCACGAAATTTGGCACAGCGTACTGTATTGAGTCTAGAACGATGTGTGTTAAATTTTTTGAAAAACGGTTCATATTTAGATATAGCTCCTATGTATATATTCGTCCGATTTTAGGTGAATAGTGCACCAAAGTCCCTATATATCCTTCGATTTGCACGAAATTTGGCACAGCGTACTGAATTAAGTCTAGAACGATGTGTGTTAAATTTTTTGAAAAACGGTTCATATTTAGATATAGCTCCTATGTATATATTCGTCCGATTTTAGGTAAATAGTGCACCAAAGTCCCTATATATCCTTCGATTTGCACGAAATTTGGCACAGCGTACTGAATTAAGTCTAGAACGATGTGTGTTAAATTTTTTGAAAAACGGTTCATATTTAGATATAGCTCCTATGTATATATTCGTCCGATTTTAGGTGAATAGTGCACCAAAGTCCCTATATATCCTTCGATTTGCACGAAATTTGGATTTATAAGTAAATGAAGAACTCAAAATGTGGCCGAACATGTGACAAGTTTCGGTGAAATCGGTTTAGATTTCATTAATTCATTAAATATGAGATTTTCAAAATATTGGTTCTTTATGGTGGAAGTAGCTGTAGAAGATCGATTTATCATCAAAATTATACATGCGTATAACATTATAAATTTATTTGTCAGTTTTTATACCCTACACAACTATGTTGTCAGGGTATTATAGCTTTGTGCAGCCCCAAGAGTTTGTAACGCCGCGAAATATTGGTCCTAGACCCACCTTTAAGTATACCGATCGTCATATCTCGACTAGCTGAGTCGATCTAGACATGTGTGTCCGTCCGTCCGTCCGTCTGTCCATTATAATTTGTAAACACGATACAGGCCACAGTTATGGACCAATCTTCACGAAATTTTGCATGTAGGATGGTTTCTGGCCAATGAAGACCCCTATTGTTTTTGGGAAAGATCGGTTAATATTTAGGGGATGAAATGGACCAAATACTAAATTTTTGTCGGCTTTTCTGGTCGCTCCAAAGGCCGCAATAATGACTCGAACATCGTGAAATTTTGCATGGAGAAGGGGATTGGGCCAAAGAATAAGCATGCCTCTTTTGATAAAGATTGGTCAATATTTAGGGGGTCAAATGGACCCTGACTTTTGTGTGAAAAATGACAAAATTTGTATTCTATAGCGTATATATTTACCCCTGAATGACATAGACCCGAGAAGTTGATATTATATCCAAGAGGAGTGGTTGACCTTTAAATTAATACCCATTATAATGTTGTATGTGCTCGGATGTGGGAGTTACAACTAAATATTTACAGGTATCTCCGTATCCGTATATTATTTAGTAACCCATTATCACTCCAGAGCGCGGAACTATAGCGCTTATCGCTTTGAAATGTTCCATAAGGTTCCAGTTATAGTCAAGGACAACGCCTATAATTTTCGGTGATGATCAGATAATAATTTTGGGAATGAAGTGGACCGAAAACTTAATTTTTTGTGTTATTTTCGAGTCGATATATATACCACAAATGAAAGCCGAACATCACAACACAACCCACGGTGAAGGGAATCTGGACAATAGCTGTACTGAATACTCGTAATATTCGGAAAATATGTCAGTGTGAGGAAGAGGTGCTGTTTACCTCTAATCGGGCAAGAGGATGCCAATATCACGAAATATTGCCCAGGCTCGGAATAAACATCCGCAGAAAATTTGAGTTCCGTGGTAGTTGTGTAGGGTATCGTATGGTCGGCCCCGTCCGACTATACTGCTCCGCTCACTGTTTTTTTTTTAATTTTGAGGAAATTGTACTAGAAGAAATCTACCGAACATGATTTAGATTTGGAAAAATATTATGTTGTGGAAAATTTGAATCACACTTCCTTCCTCTTAGACAATTATTAATTAATAATACGTTAATTTCGAAGATGGGGTCTGTAGGCAAACCTCGCCTGGTACGTCTCCACACATGGTTAACTTCTTGGTAACAACATATACCTTATATAAAATGAATAATAAAATCTGTGTGCAACGCCGTATACCTCCTCAAGTCAAAGCTATATATATGTCGGCGTGAATTTAAAAAAAAATTGAGCTTTGATACAATGCGTAGATTTTTAAAAATAATTTTTGAGATTCGATATAAGCCGTAGATTAAAAAAAAATTGTGCGTAGATATAAGGCGTAGATTTTTTTAAGCCTATAGCACAGATCTGTATGTTTATATTATTCATTTATAGTATTAATGTGAAAAAAAAACACCTTAAAATAATACTGCTTATTATTCCGTGGTAATTATGGAAATGGACCTTCAAAATCGTTTGATTGGTTTTGGGTTCAAAACCGATTGAATTTATTGAATAACAAAAAATATTAAGTAGTGTAGGGTAATATACACATCCCCCTCCTTCGGCAATTGTCTCGTCTATGCGTTTGTCAACATTGCCTAACGAAATATAAGTTTGGGCTTGTCATTGTTTCATTTTATCATCGTGACAAAAACAAGCCTTCAAGCCGTTTTATTTTTGTTTGTTCCTCGCTCTTTCTTTTTTTCTTCATTGTCATTTAATTTGTTGTGAATATTTTATGCAATTCTCTCTTCTGTTGATGACAGTTGTTATAATTGCATATTGCTCTGCTTGAGAATTCTGTCGTTTATTTATTTATTTTTTTTTTTGCTTTAGTTTGTTGATAGTTTTATTATTCTGGCTGTCTTGATTATCAACAACGACGGCAATTGAATAAAAATTGGATACTTGGATTTAAATATTTTGCAAGAGATACGGAAGGAGGAAGGGTGAAGAATATGCAAAAAATGTTCATAGAAGAAACAAAAATAGACAATAAATGCTATATTACAAGTTAAGAGGGTTTTTAGTATACAAAAATAAAAAAATATATAAAAACAAAAAGCTGGGTTCAGCATGACTATTTTGAAAAAAAAAGAAATAGTTATCATAAAATAACAATAGATTATTGAGGGTTCTAGGTAAGATTATACGATATTAATTACATTTAAGGCCCCTTCGACCCGAAAAAATGTTCTCATTACATACAAATATTTTAACATTTTTTGAATTTTAATATAATATCATTGAATAAATCATCATGACCCTTCCAGCTAAGCAATCAACTGGTGTCATACAAATCATACAAAGAAAATGTTCCAGTTAATATTATTCACAAGTTTATTATATTATTTCCTTCTTCATTCGATCTTTCTTAAGCAACATCTGCCCTTATCAAATGGGTTGACAAGTTGAACCCTAAACGTCAAATTTGCTGCAAATTGAAATGTCAAAAGGAAAATAACACCCAATGTTATTTTTCCTTCTGAACATCAGTAATAGAGATAGAACTTCGACGAAAATACAACACATTTACAAAATTCTCCTAAAATGAAACACAAACAAAAATTTCCACCAAAAAACAACATCATTAAGCATAAATGTCACAACAACCAATCCAATCTAAGTTTGTGTTTTTTTTTCGGAAACAGATGTTTCGAATATTGTATTTATTTGTTTTCTTGTTTTCACACCAAATAAGCAGGAAGGCATTGAAATGGAAAAAAAGAAAACCGACAAAGCATCAAAAAAGCAAAGAAGAACAAAAGAGGGTCATTTCAAATTTATGAGTTGGTTAATAATGAACTGAAAGAGCCCTCAAAGGACTTGTTGATGGAGCATGAATAAACAAAAGACCCGAAAAACATGACAGCGTATAATTTGATTTCCCTCAGCTATTTGTTTCTAATTTGCAATGTGAAAAAGGGTTTCAAAATGACACGAAGTGTTTGTTTTAATATTCATGTTGTATCTCTTACAAGCTGCAAGCCGTTAATAGGGTTGTCTTCTGATTTCTTTGAACTGTTTATTAGATTATTTGTTACTGCTTCATTTGCTGCTACTAATAGGGTACAATATGTCAGTCAGTGTTAAACAAAAAAAAAAAAAAAACAATTGATTAATAATAATTATAGAGAAACAAAGTAGATAATTTCTGATATATTTTCTATATGAGACCTAGAGATATTAAACTATTCATCGAAGACTTAAATAACTATTGATCAACTACTATGATCAATAGGCATAATTGGACGACAGGCATATATTGGAAGAACCGCAGTTTTTCATTTGTCCATTGAGGAATGGTATTAGTTATCGTTAAAAAATATTGATATTTTGTGGTCGGTAAAAGAACTAAAAGATTTCTGTTCCATTTTCTGAGGGATAGAAAATATACTAAAAGTCTAGAAGGGCATAGGTCGCCATAGGTCTTGTTTTTGAGTAATGGTGTGATTATTCAAAAATTTCATGAAGAAAAAACATTATATTTTTTGTTGTGGCTATTGCAGGTTATTTTTGAGATGGCAATCAATCAAATAGAATGATGAAAATTTTTTGTAAAACATATTGTCCTTCTATCTCAAACCATTGTGCATTTTTTGTCCTGTTTTCTTAAACCTTAAACTAAATACCAAAAGACGAGATTTAACCTCCAAATACTCTACAAAAATGTGACTCAGAAGTCCCCAAAGATCAGAAATCGATATTCGTTGTATCCAACGTCCTTTTCCACTTTTATTCGAGCCCTGATCAGAGAGCCTTATATTAACAAATACATTTCGACTATGAGCTCGATTTTGTGTCAAGTATTATCAGTAAAATCCTTCTGATGTTCATAAAAAACTAGACTTTTTTATTGCCTATTAAAAACCTGTATTTATTGTCGTCTATTGTTAACCACAGGTTAGGTGATCTTAGATTTTCTAGAGAAGAAATAGCGGTCTCTGTTGCCCATAGATTGCCAACCACAGATTAAGTAATTATCGAGGTTCTAAAGAAGTAATATGTCCTGTTGATTACATAGATGTCTTCTATTGTCTTAGAAAGACTAAAAGGTCTTCGGATGCGTATAGAAGATATATTCTATTTCTTTGATATGTAGAAGAAATATAAGTCATGCGCTCTCGATGAAGAATAAGAGGTCGTTCTTCACTCGTCTTTTGTAAATTCAGAAGTTTTCTATTCCATATAGGTAGAGGTATTTAAGTCAATATAGAAGATCTAGTAGCCTTACGTTGTCTACATAGAGCACTTACAGGACAATAGAATACCTAGATTACATATATAGTCTGCCTGCCAAAGATACCAAAGATTTGTAGAACAACTAGAGGTCTTCATTATATAAGCCCTAGATAGAGGACATTATCTTCTAGGTAATGTCTTTAACATCCAGATGTCGTGTACACAATTCTTTGAGGTCCTTTGTAGCTTAAAGAAGTCCGAAAGCTCATAAATTACCTAAAGAAGCCCTGTAGGTCGTCTTGAAATATATATGGTTGGGAAAAAGTAAACCGATTTTATCGACGAAAATGTCGATAAATTTGGAGAAATGATTGAGTTGTCCGGCATTTTAGCAGTCGTAACATCGCCCTAAAAATCGATCATAAAACTCTTTTAAACCATTTACAGAAATTTGGATTCAAAAAGAAGCTTGATGTTTGGGTACCACACCAATTAACAGAAAAGAAAACAGTAAGGAAAGTAGAAAGTCGGACTGGGCCGAGTATATGATACTCTTCACCACTTTGGGTATATATTTTACATATGTTCCCTAAAAGACGTCGCCTTTTCGAAGGAACGTTGGAGGAACATACGCTATGCCAAAATTCGTGCAAATCCAAAGATTTCCAGGGACTTTGGTGCACCATTAACCTAAAATCAGACCAAACTATATATGGGAGCTAAATCTAAATCTGAACCGATTTTCACGAAACTTAGCACACGTAATTCTAGACTTAATTCAATACGTTATGCCAAAATTCGTGCAAATCCAAAGATTTTCAGGGACTTTGGTGCACCATTAACCTAAAATCGGACCAAACTATAAATGGGAGCTAAATCTAAATCTGAACCGATTTTCACGAAACTTAGCACACGTAATTCTATACTTAATTCAATACGTTATGACAAAATTCGTGCAAATCTAATGATTTTCAGAGATTTGGTGCACCATTTACCTAAAATCGGACGAAAATATATATGGGAGCTATATCTTAATCTGAATTTCAATAGAGTTCATCCTTGGGCGAAATAAGTGACTTTTGCCAAATGTCATACGAATCGGATTATACATGCGAACTGTACCTTGTTTACAATTTAACATCAACAGACGGACGGGCATGTATAAATCAATTTAGAAAGTGATTCTATGCCTATTCTCAAAAGGCTATTCTCAATTCTTTTTGCTTGTTACAAACATATGCACAAAGACATAATACCCTGTACCACAGTGTGGTGAAGGATATAAATGGGATGGATCGAATTTCCATCTGCGAAGCCTTGACAAAACGGAATAAGCTGGACCCATTTCTTAAACGAATTGTGACTGGAGATGAGCAATGAATTAAATACGATAACCCTGTGCGAAAACGAATGTGGTCAAAGAGCGGTAAAGCGCCTCAAACCGTGGCCAAACCAGGATTAACGGCTAGGAAGGTTCTGCTATGCATTTGGTGGGACTGGAAGGCGATTATTTTTTAGTATGAGTTGCTTCGTTGTGGTCAAACACTGAATTCGGATCTCTACTGTCAACAACTGGACCGTTTGAAGATAGGAATTGACCAGAATTGACCAACAGGAGAGTTGTTGTGTTCCATCAGTACAACGCTAGGGCACACACATCTACAGTGACTCGCCAGAAACTTCGGGGGTTTGGTTGGGAAGTTTTAATGCATCCGCCATGCAGTTCGGACTTGGCAACAATCGATTATCATCTTTTTTTTTTGCATTGCAAAATGTCTTCAATAATAAAAAAATTGGTATCTAGGGAGGATTGTTAAAATCGACTATTAGAGTTGTTACAAATATAGAGCAGGACTTTTATGAGAGAGGCATTATGAAGTTACCTTTAAAATGGCAACAAATCATACAATAAAACGGTATGAAGCATGTTAAATAAAGTCCTATAGTTCATATAAAAATAATGGATTTCTTTTTCCCCAACTTATAGTTGGATCCTAGGAGAAGCCGAACTACTAGATTACTGACTATTTGGTTGGATAAAGCGTCTATAGCTAACATAATTCTATGTAATTTCGAATTTAGGTTCCTCTATCCCACGACCATCTGTCTATGTCGTTTTCAATATAGTTAGATACTATCTGATTTTAAGAGGTCTGATTTTGAGAGGTCTGGCGTTTATTTGTCATTCATTGCATTTTTTGGACACATAGTCTTCTCCACGCTGCATCAGTTTTATAAATTCTACAACCACTATTTCCTTGTCAATTTGTTTTCCTATTTGTTCAATGACAATTTATAATTCCTTCCTCATTTTCCAATTTCAACATTCATTCAAGCAAAACATAAAACAAACATTTTTTGTTTTGACAAATATAAACTAGGTAATGGTTCCGCCATTCTGACCATAACCACGTAAAAGTAAATTTTCTTGAAACGTGTTTGTCAGTTTTTCTATTTTATTTTGTGACATTGGCTTTGGCTTTTTTCCTGTGCAACGATTGACACAAATTCCCAAAAAAAAAAAATATCCCAAGACAACCTCCTCAGTTTAAGGTCATATAGGCTATCAGCGGTTTACCAAAAGGAATTCTATTCCATAAGAAAAAGTAAGAGTTCCCACGAAACGTTTTTCTATAATATCACGTATTCGTACGTGATCATAATTCTGAAATGTTGTCAATTCTCTCAGACTCACTGTTATCTATGTTTTTGGTGGTCGCTTTTGGTGTCGGAATTGTTATGTGTTTGTGTGAGTGTGTGCGTGAGTTGGTTGGTTGCTTGCTTTTCAAGAAAAGGATTAACTATGACAAAATGAAAAACAAAACGAAAGACATAATTTTTCAAAAGCAATGGATTTTCTTACCCCAAGGCAAATTTGTATGTGTGTTTTTTTGTGAAAAATCGTAATTGGGATTATCAATCTTAAGTCGATGTTTATGAAGGATTAAAATTGTGTTGATTGTAATTTTGGTTGATAACTCGAGCAACAGGTTTGGATAAAATGCAAAATATATATATGGTTTGAGGTTTCTACTCCATCCTGACCTACGCTATACATTTATCCATATTCACAAAATGTTCTTATCATACCCCTCCACTATCTCCATGAAGAAAATTTCCCTATGACTGTAGTCAAGACATTTCCATTACTGCAAACGAGGAAAAGCTTAGTTGGTGTTACACAACTATGCCATTATCATGCTTCATTTCATTGATATTTCCTTCTTTTCCAAACTGCACATACAGCTACACACTGTTTTACTAGCAACGTACGAAAATTTAAGTGTTCTGCTATAATATAATAAGAAAACAATCAAAAGAAATTTCCCTGCACAAAAGTTGTAAATCAATGATTACAATAAAACGTTTGACAACTTGATAGATAACAGGCGAGCAGAGTTTTTTGTTTTATATTATTATCAGTCGAAGAAAGAATGAAGAAGAATAAACTTTCAATCAAGTTAGTAGCTTTAAATCATTCGGTAATGTAATATATTTGTCAAATGTCATCATTTAAGAAAAAAAGTAATGCGAATTTACTTATCGAAGGGGGATTATTTGGAGTTACTAAAAGCATACACATAAGTATTGATTAGTCAAATTGGGTGTAGATTTCAGGCAACATACTAAAGTTGTAAATAAGTGGTGATGAGTTTTTAAAGAATATTAAAAAATATTCTTTAAAAAATCCACGCCTTTTATAAACCTTGGAAAAATATGTTTTGAAAAAATCCACGCCTTTTATAAACCTTGAAAAATATTCTTTAAACAAATCCACGCCCTTATAAACCTTGAAAAAATATTCTTTAAAAAAATCCACGACTTTTATAAACATTGAAAAAATATTCTTTAAAAAATCCACGCCTTTTATAAACCTTGAAAAAATATTCTTCAAAAAATCCACGCCTTTTATAAACCTTGAAAAAATATTCTTCAAAAAATCCACGCCTTTTATAAACCATGAAAAAATATTCTTTAAAAAATCGCCTTTTATAAACCATGAAAAAATATTCTTTAAAAAAATCCACGCCTTTTATAATCCTTGAAACGAATATTTAAAAAAAAATCCACGCCTTTTATAAACCTTGAAAAAATATTCTTTGAAAAAATTCACGCCTTTATAAACCTTGAAAACGTATTCTTTAAAAAATCCACGCCTTTTATAAACCTTGAAAAAATATCGTTTAAAAAATCCACGCCTTTTATAAACCTTGAAAAAATATTCATTAAAAAAATCCAAGCCTTTTATAAACCTTGAAAAAATATTCTTTAAAAGATCCACGCCTTTTAAAAACCTTAAAACAATATTCTTTAAAAAACGCCTTTTATAAACCTTGAAAAAATATTCTTTAAAAAATTCACTTTTATAAACCTTGAAAAAGTATTCATAAAAAAAAAGCCTTTCATAAACCTTGAAAAAATATTCTTTAAAAAATCCACGCCTTATATAAACCTTGAAAAAATATTCTTTAAAAAATCCACGCCTTGTGTATAAACCTTGAAAAAATATTCTTTAAAAAAAAATCCACGCCTTTTATAAACCTTGAAAAAATATTCATTAAAAAAATCCAAGCCTTTTATAAACCTTGAAAAAATATTCTTTAAAAGATCCACGCCTTTTAAAAACATTAAAAAAATATTCTTTAAAAAATCCCCGACTTTTATAAACCTTGAAAAAATAATCTTTAAAAAATCCCCGACTTTTATAAACCTTGAAAAAATATTCTTTAAAAAATCCACGCCTTTTAAAAACCTTGAAAAAATATTCTTTAAAAAATCCACGCCTTTTATAAACCTTGAAAAAATATTGTTTAAAAAATCCACGCCCTAAAACCATGAAAAAATATTCTTTAAAAAATCCACGCCTTTTATAAACCATGAAAAAATATTCTTTAAAAAATCCACGCCTTTTATAAACCTTGAAAAAATATTCTTTAAAAAATCCACGCCTTTTATTAAACCTTGAAAAAATATTCTTTAAAAAATCCACGCCTTTTATAAATTTAAAAAATATTATTTAAAAAATCCACGCCCTTTATAAACCTTTGAAAAAATATTCCTTAAAAATCCACGCCTTTTATTATTTTATTATTTTAAACTAATAAATTCTTCTATAAAAAATAACGTAGACATAAATCCATTTATTATTTTAAACTATTTGTATTCAAGCCACTAAATTCTTCTATAAAGAATAACATAGACATAAATCCATTTCTACTTGAAAATTTCTAGCAAGTTAGTAAAAATAACAATAATCATTATTATCATTACTACTGCATTTCCAATGTGCTTGTGACAATGTCGATAAGAAAAAGTATAAAAAAAGATGAGAGTGTCATTAAAATAAATTGCTCAATCGATTATCGGATGTTCATTTTTTTTCTTATACGGCATTTATAGAAGTAAATCGTTCGGTAGAAAACATTCTGAGGCAGATTGTTCCAACAAAAAAGTAATTTCGAAAAGGATTATCGGTTAAACAAATTATATTACTTTTATTCTTTGTATTGGTGTTTTCGAATTATGTGAGAACAGGAAATATAAATAAAAAAAGGGGATGGCAAGAAATAATTTGTCACATTGGCATTGGAGATTTATTACTATGCTTAATATTAATGGTAGACATATACAAATGCATATATGTGTATAGGTCATTGGTTCTGGTGAAGGATGCAGGACTAATTTTTCAAAGGACAAAGAACAACATAGAAAGTAGGTGGGGCTGGTATGGAGCGCAAATATGGGCATATGAAAAAAATAAATAAAAATAAAATTATTTATATATTTCTTTCTTACTTTTTTTGTTCACAAAATGGTGCAGGTTTAAGCAAAAGAAAATACTTCATACTCATACACTATACATTCCAGACTAAATTTTGAAACAAAATGTCCAAAATCCAATAATTTTGTCAGGAGGAATTCATGGCCTAGATTCGCCAAGCCAAACTTTTTATATTCTTCAATATATCAAAAAGTGTTGGGCTTATATTTGGACCTTTATTGAAATATATATGCCATGAAGAATGTTATTCTCATCAAAAAAAAAATCCAATAAAAACTAGTGACGGAAATCGGGGTCGTCTTTATGATACCCTACACAACTATCTTTGAACTCTTATTTTCTCCGGATCGATATTCCAAGCCTTGCCAATATTTGATGATATTTGAAACCTCTTGACCGATTAGAGGTCAACAACTCCTCTTTCCTACTTTGGATTATTTTTCGAATTATCTTATCCCGGAATGAATTAATGCTTTTCTACACACAAAGGTCTTGACTTATTGACCTGCTAAACATTGATCGATTATTATTTCGAGAGATCGTCTTCCCTGTGCCAAATTTGCGATGCTCGGACTACAATAGTTGCCTTTAGAGCAAATAGAATAACAGACAATCATAAAGTTATCGTTCCATTGTATCCCTTAAATATCATATGATTATCACTGAATAGGCTTCGTCCTTGGCCATAACTTGAATTTCATGTAAAATTCAGAATAGGTAGACCCCTGGATAAGCACAACTAGTATCAATTTAAAGGTCAACCAGCAAGAACCCGTACTACATGCCAAATTTCCTAATGAGTGCCAAATTTCCTCGACCAATATGCCAACATAATTGTGTAGGCTGTAATTACAGACTTTTATTGAAAAATTCTGCTAGGACTTTAAAAAGTACCGAGAATTTGGATGGCCTTTATATGGATTTTATGTCAAACGTTAAGCTATTTGAAACTTTTCTGCAAATCCCGAAATGTTCAATTATAGCCACATCGGTTGGGAAAACACTCCCAGCCTCATCAAAATTCTATAAAGATGCTAGTATGGCACCCATATCAAAACATGGGCGTATATGAACAATTTCCAACAAAGGTTTTTTTTTCTCCCCTGAAAAATCCAGAATGTTCAATCCAATTTTGTATGTATTTTATCGTTTGAAACCGAGAACTATATAATTATGGCCACATCCTTTCAAAAATATTCCTATAACCATCGAAATACCTACATTTATATGTAGATTATGACAAAACATCGACTTATATAGACAATGTTCCCTTTAAAATACCGAATATAAGATAGGGTTTGCCTGAAACCCCTAAATATCTAATTATATCAAAATACGTTTAAATTGTACAAAAATTACCATATATTAAATATTTTCTGAGAGGAAGTATTTTACACCCAGAACCCATCAGAAAATTTCACTATGTCGACTTATATTTTTTTCCGATGAAAGCATTAAGCATTATATAGGGGCCTATATTGAAAATTTTCTGCGAAAAAATTTGTTATCCACCGGGAAGTCGGGCACTTCGATTGAAAATGTGTCTAAGACCATGGTCATCAAATATTTTCTGAAGAAGACAATCATTGATCACGCATTTTTATCTTAATCTGTCCGAATAAAAATAAGACAATGGGTGCCTTGTCAGTGCTGTCCGGCGGATAACCCACCCATTCCACGTATTGGCCAGTTATGTTGCCGCTAGATTGAGATCATGAATTGTGATGGTGTCACTTTTGTTCAACTTTCGAATTTCTCTGAAAATGATCTGCTATGCTTCGAATAATTCGTCTTCCACGATCGATTGATGTTTTGTTTCGTGCTTATGCGCAATAAGAAGAGGTCATAGAGCCACAATTCGTCACCTGTGTCGACAAACCTCTTTTGAAACACCTGATTTTGTCATATTGTATGGGATTCAATGGTAATACAACTTTTCCATGACCATGTAGTACTGAATGTGTGCTAATGGAATAATTACACTATGAGGATCGAGGTCACGGTCTGGAATTGGAAAATTCCTTATGGTCATGACCCGGAAAGACATGGATCAAGTTTTCTGTGAGTCAACTGGATTTTTTTTTCCTTCTGGGTTCTTAATAAAATCTCTTCATTCCCATAAGGAATTTTCCATCCATTCATAAAGCCAGTTACTCACAGTGCTTTAGAATGGGACTTAATCTCCATATCATGATTAAATCTTAATCTCTATATCATGATACTGCACAAATCTGTTCTCGATTCACTCATATTTATCGCCAAATACCATATTATTGTAGATCGATTAACTTTCATTGTCAATATTTTATTCGAAAAAACTTATTAGAAGATTACATTTCGGGAGCGGAAGATCTACTGCACCCTCGACTTTGAAAAATATTGTTTTTCTGTAAAAGCCAGCATTTTTGTGGCTAAATTGTCCCGACTCCTTTTTGTTTCTAATGAAAATCCATTGAAAATCCTTCTTAAAAACAATAACAAGAAACCACAACATGAGAGTAACAAATCCTATCACTGGACAATGGCTGAAAACAAAAACCTCCGGTGGCATTTCTTAACATGCCAGCAATAAATCCATAACAAATTGTTGTTCACATTCTTGTTGTTATTTTTTGTTGGTTATATTCGCTTAAGTTCCGGCAACTTTCTATGTAGCTAAGTTACATGTTTTGTTTTTGTGATACAAGTCCTTGATCGTGGTATGTATATTGTGGCACCGTTGAGAATAAATTGAAAAATCTGAAAAACAAAAGAAAACGCTTCGACAAGCTATCCTAAGAGTGTTATAAACAACAACAGTAACAACAACAATATATTGACCACATTTAACAATATATATCTATTTTTTGTTCACAATATCCGCATTTATTTATTGCTCTGTTTTCTTTTGGGTGTTCAATTTTTCACAAGACTTATTTTTCAACATAGTTTAGAGTTTTTTCTTGGCTGTTCTTTTACATGAATGAAAACAATTTCGGTTCTTCTTTGTGCGAATTCTGTTCTGTAAACGCAACCAACTGTTAATCATGCAGATAAAAATTACGAAGAAAACTGCAACATTGCAAACAAAAATAATATCATAAATTTTTGCCAAAAGCATATCTCTTTTATTTTGGTTGAATGTTCGTGTTTTTTTCTTCTCTCTTTTTTGTGTTTGTAACGAAAAGAACACAAAAACTTTGTGTTGACTTGCAAAAGTTCACCATAGAAATTATTTTTACATAGCTTAGTTTGAAATAGCATTGAAACACTTAAGGAAGTTTTCGTTGATGCATTTTTTTTTTTTTTTTGTATAATATGTATTTATTTCCTCCAGTTTTGTAACAAAGTAGTAGATAGATGTTTGGCTGCTACATAATATTAAAATTATAGAACATTTGAATTACTAGCGTTGAGAAAAATGGGATAAGTTAACTTTTAAAACTCTTTCTAGTTATAGTGGATTCAGATTGGCTGTAAATCGGCGAATTCAAATAACGTATCAAAATAACGGACTGATCTCCAAAAATATTTTTTTTAGGGATTATGTACAGGGAATAAAATAAAATGAAGAGGTAATAAGATCAAAAGCAATATTGTACGGGGAATTAAATTTATTAAAACCGTAAAACAAAAATTCGGTTTATTCACTGAAAATCTTTAGAGTTAAGCAACAATATTTATCACGCCATAACTCAAAAACTTGATTAAGGACTTTCATCGTCACAGTCTAATATGAGATCATAATTTGTAGAGCCTCTGCCTGTAAAAATTTAGCTATACTTGTAAACATTACTGACATACAATTTTAATAATAGCTTCGTGGGACCCAAAAAGTTTGTAACGCGTCAAAATATTGGTCCTAAACCTTCGTCATATGTCGACTAGCTACACAGAAAAAAAAGCAACCCCGAAATTTTTGATTAAAAGCTTCATCAGCGTTCGACAAAAAGATGTCGATAACATATTTCAAACGTAGTCGGAAATGTTTATCAAACACCAACAATTCACAAAAAAACCATCAACAAACGAGTTTGACCAAAAAAATTATTAAATTTGTTGGACAATTTGTAATAAATTTTTTTGTAATATGCCATATTATTTTTTATTACGTTATTATAAAGTACTTTGTTGAATAGATTGTAAAAGATGGATAACAAATATAAGTTTTTATTCGGTATAGAGCTACACATTTAGTTTAAAGCCGTTAAAATACTGAAAATTTGGAGGCATTTTTGTGGGAGAGCTGTAATAATAAGGGTAAAAATCGGCAATTGCTGTTTAAAAGGTTTTGTATCGTACTACAAGAAATTTAATTTGAAATAATAATAATAATTTGATAAACAAGATTGTCAATATGAAAAATATTTTATCGATTAACAAAATAAAATTCAACAAAATTTTTAGTATATATGAGAATTGCTTTATCAAAATATTTTCGAATGGGATTAACATTTTTTTATCGGCAATTGTAAATATGAACATTATTTTTATCGGCGAAAAATCAATCAAATTTTAATTGGATTTTTGAATTTTTTTATCGAATGGTTACATTTTTTTTCTGTGTAAGTCGATCTACACATGTGTTTATGTCCTTCTGTCCATTATAATTTGAAAAAACAGTACAGGCCACAGATAGGTACCAATCGTCATGTAGGTTCGGTTCGAGTCAAAGTAGACCCCTATGGTTTTGTAGAGACCAAAACTTTAATTATGTACACTTTATGATCGCTTTGCGAGTCAAATCTTTATGGGATGAAATGGACCAAAAACTTTATTTTTGTATGTTTTTCAAGTTGCTCTATAGACCACAATTATAAGCCGAACATCACAATACATTACACGGGGATGGGAATTTAGCCAACAAAGAAGAAAGGATGTTTTGATCGGTAGTCAGCGGGTTAGATCAACAAAAAAATTTCTTTGTTAAATTGAATTCGGAAAATATTCCAGGGCAAGAAAGAGGAGATGTTGACCGCAAATGTTCCCCAGCCTCCGAATATAGTTCCGCCAGATTATACTGCTCCGCTCAACCCGAATGGACTTCTCCGCTCTCAGTTAAATATATAGAACTTAAGCAATATTATGTAAAAGTCCTTTAAAAATATATTTGAACTTAAAAATAAATGATTTTCGAACTCTCTCTGGCTACGTCGGTGCTTCCTACATAACCCAATCTTATACCTCAACAATGATCCTAACTACAAATTTCAGGTTACCAGGTGTATCAGTTCATACTAAATTCAAATTGTACCAAATTTAGTACCAATTAGTACCCTACACTCCAACTGAAACCTTATTTCCAATTTTCAGTGTTTCAGCTCTATCGGTTCACCCAAATCCACATTTGGTACCATTAATACAAATTGCAAAATTACAAAACTTCCCCCAATCCTATACCCCAAAAGTGAACCTAATTCCAAATTTCAGGATTCGAGGGTCACTCAAAATTTAAATTGTACCAAATTTGGTACATATTAGTACCAGTTTTCAAAACTTCCTACATAGCTCGATACTACACCCCACCAGTGATCGTAACTTCAAATGTCAAAATTTCAGCTCTGTCGGTTCGCCAAATCCACATTTGGTACCATTTAGTACACATTAGCCAAATCCTACACCCCAACAATGATCCAAATTTGAGAATTCCAGCACTATCGGTTCACACAAATTAGTACTATTACAGTACGATTTAGTACTTTTCGTACACAAAAGTAAAAAATTTCCAAAACTTCGTAAATATCCCTATCCTACACTCCGACGGTAATGTTAAATTTCAGGATTCCAGCTCCATCCAAACCCCCAAATTAAAATTGTACCAATGATAGTACTTTTCGTTTACATTAGTACAAATGATACAAAATTTTACCAAATTTAGTACACTTTTGTTCGAATGTTCGGATACTTATAGTTCCAATATCAAAAAATCCTTTTGCTAGATCTATTCCACACTCAATCAGTGACCCAGCCTTATCTGACACCATTGAACCTAGAGTGACCCTCATCCAAAATTTCAAGATTCTAGCTTCAGCCGTTTCGTTTGGCTGTTGATGAATCATTAAGTCAGTCAAACACTTTATTCTTCTATCAGCATATATTATTTACTTTGTTCATTATTATTATTGATATTATTTTCGATAAATCCACTCTTATAGAAATACTTTTACTAATCTAACTAACTTTCTGTGGTGCTACATTCTGAGCTTGGGCAATATTTCGCGATACTTGCACCCTCTTGATTACTAATATTCAGTACAGCTCTTCTCATTACTTATCCAGATTCACTTCACCGTGGGTTGTGTTGTGATGTTCGGCTTTCAATTGTTGCCTACAGATCGACACGAAAAAACACAAAATTAAGTTTTCGGTCCACTTCATCCCATTATTATCTGATCATCGCGGAAAATTATAGGCGTTGTCCTTGACCATAACTTGAACCTCATGGAACATTTCAAAGCGATCATAGCTTCCGCCTACGTAAGCACCTGTAAACATTTACGTGTAACTTCCACATCCGAGTACATACGACAATATATTGGTATCAATTTCAAGCCAACCACTCTTCTTGGATATACTATCAACTTCTAGGGTCTATGGAGTAAATATGTACTTCAGGAATAAATATGTACTCCATTGAGTACAAATTTTGTCATTTTTCACACAAAAGTCCGTGTCCACTTGACCCGTTAAATATTGACCGATTTTTATCAAAACAGCCATGCTTATTCTTTGGCCCGATCCCCTTCTCCATTTTTGCGCGATGTTTGGGCCATATTGCGGTCTCTAGAGCAGGGTTCGGCAACATATACATAGGTTTTTGTTTGTCACACAGACACAAAGTGTGCGAGAGTAACTTTCGCTCTCTCGACAAACTTCGTCTGCAATAATACATTGCTACGATCAAAATCATAAAAACAAGCGACAGCACAACCACCTTCATCAACAGCTCAAACGAGACTGGTGGTTGTTTACGCTCGCGCTTTCTGTGAGTGCACATGTGCGGTCCAATGCCGAGCAGTGCTCTAGAGCGACCAGAAAATCAGACAAAAATAAAGTTGTTGGTCCATTTCATTCCCTAAATATTAACCGATCTTTACTAAAAACAATAGGGATCTTCATTGACCACAACCCATCGTACATGCAAAAATTCGTGAAGATTGGTCCATAACTGTGGCCTGTATCGTGTTTACAAATTATAATGGACAGACGGACGGACGGACACACATGTAAAAAATATAGTTTATATATAGACAATTACTAAAAAATGTTTTATTATTTGTTAATATGGTAACTTTAAATACTCTTTTTATATATCCATATATAGATCTAACAATTTTTTATATCCACATTTATTTATAGAAATATTTTTAATTCACGCTTATATATATAAAAATCCCACGTATGTATCTTTAAACATTATTGACGACAAGATTGTAAAAATAATATTTTTTAAATCTACTCTTGTAGATCGTAAACAATTTTTTCTATATTGACCTTAAAAATTTTTTAACCAATAACAATTTTAAAAAAATCCACATTCTTATAATTTTCTTATCTTTTTTGAAATCACCTTTTTCTACATAAAATGTGTTTAAAATCCACAATTATATGTCTTCTTTTCTCTAGTCTTCTCTTTTATATCTTAAAAACAAATATTTTAAAGAAATTCATAAATATTTAACATCCTATTTTAAATGTGTTGTGTCCTTAAACTCCATTTTTATCCAAATATTTATCGAGTTCATGAGCAATCAAGTGATTGCATGATTTGCCATTTGTACACTGGTTGCACTTCATTTATTTCTCGTTGTTTTCTTCTTCGTTTCTTTTTTGTTATTTCATTTCCTTTATGTTCATATTTTCATTGTTTTTGTTAGAGGTCACACGCACGCATTCACTCGCTCGTTCTTTCACTCACTCACTTACAGCGAGTGCACTTTGCGAACATGTCGACAATATTAAGAACAGCAATGATATTCTTACATAAAAAAATATTTCGCATTCTATTGCAGCAGCTTGTGAAAGGAAATTCGAAGAAGAAACAATGAAAAAAGTGAAATGTGTACATTTGAAATTGAGTTTAAGTTGTGTTTTTATGTTTGTTGTATTAACTGCTACATTTTTCACAATGTATTTTTTATCCTTAATTATTGTTTAGTTAGTTAGTTTGCTAGGGGAAAGTTGACGCTGCTATTGTTGAAGGAAAGAATACCAGTTTTTATTTTTTAAAAAACAAACCGCAGGCATAATAAAAATGAAGATATGAAGTTATGTAATAAACAGTTTGGACTAACTCTACAAGGATTTGGACAAGTAGCAGTTTGTTTTTTTTTTCGTATGCAGTGAATGTGTGGTTAAAAGTAGATTTTATTATCGGTTTCTTTCTACAGCAATATAACAAGGATTTTGTTAAAATTGTATTTTTTTTAATAGTCGTAAAACTGTCATTGATTTAGAATAACATTAATATTTCCGAAATTTTGAACATTCCAAACACAAAAAATCGGAATTGGGCATTTTACAACAATATACAATTACTGTCCTAAATTAGAAAACTTACCGACAATATTTTCTGCATACATAGCAGGTGTTCTTAGATTTCATACCATAAACACTAATCTATCTATATATATAAACGAGCTTAGTGTTAAGGGGACCTCCACCAACCCCCCCTACCCATTCTCGGGGTCAAATTTATTTTTTTTTATATATTTATTTTTTTATTTGATTTAATTCGAATCTACACTATTTCAAGAATGTCATGTGAAAATCTCAAGAACTCTTGAAGATATAGTCGATTTATTGTGTCAGCATCAAATGACGGCAAAAGGGCTTCTCAAAAATTAAACGCGTTTTTCTCTTTTGCGAATGGTGGGCACGATAACTAAAAAACTAACAACCCAATCGATTCCAAATTTGTACACGTTTCTCTGTGAGTGTATAGCTATCGTATATACTAGGATAAAGCCAATCGGTGAATGTCTTCCTTTTTTAACTTTGGTCGATTTTCGAAAAATATTTTTTCACAGGTCCGCCATTTTGTTAATTTTAGAGCGAAGTCAATAATCCTAGTTCATACGAGAGCCAGACATGTACTCTTTCTAACACCGTTGGAATTTTCGGATTCCGATGTTCCAGTGAGGAGTTATCATGCCCGCCATCAAAAAGAAGGACTTCTCTTTAATTACAAAAAACAACAACAAAACAATTACAAAATTTTTTTGTAAATTATTTTTCATCCCTTTTATAGCTTCTTTTCTATATGTGCGACGTTACAAACCTTAACAAGCATTGGTATTGACTTACCAGCCCATTGAAAATATTTGGAAAAAATTAAATCTTGAGGGGTGGTGCGGTTCCCTTAAGTGAGTGAGTGACTGACTGACAGATCATCGCCCAGACGAAACGACTGAAACTAGAAGCTTGAAATTTTGAGTGTGGGTTGTTGTTGGTGTGTAGGCGTGAGATAAGGCTGGGTTTTTGGAAATGGAAAAGTGTAGGAAAAGTACTAAAATGTACCAAATATGGTACCCTTTGTATTAGGCGAACGCGAAGAGCTAGAATTCTTAAATTTGAATTGTGGGTCACTGATGGAAAGTTAGAAACATGTACAAAAGGGATTTTGGAAATTCGACATATAAGTGTACTAAAAGTTCTAAAAATTACTAAAGTTAGTTCTAATTGTATATATATATATATATATATATTGAACATATTGAATATATATATATATATATATTCAATATGTACTTACGTGTACGAAAAGTACTAAATGGTACTAAAATTGGTGCAAGTTGGAATGTGGAATACAACTTCGAAGTTATGTATGAAGCCAAAAACCAAACCATTGATCGGGCTTCGTATATTTCTAGCTTTATAATTAAAATGAAAATATTAATCATCAAAAATATTTTTTTATTCATCTGTTGTCTGTCTGTTGTAATCACTCTAGCCTCTGAACGATCCATTTTTTCTAGTAACCCCCATATAAGGGTACCCCAATTTTCTGTATTTCGGGGTTCTTGAGCGCATTTTTTAACCGATCTCGCTGTAATTTAATATTTTGTAGTCGTATATGGTAAAAAAATCTCCCTCCCAAAAATTATTCCCACTATTTAGGGGTAGTCCCCATATAACCCCCTTTTATATTAAAATTTGTTCCGTGTGTTGGGGCTGTCCCCATAAAAGCGTAATCTACCATAGCATAGGGGATATTCGTTACTCGAAATTGTCAGTTCTAAGGATATCGTGATAAAAAAAAACTCGAAACTGACGATAATGAAATATATCGGCCAGCATTTAAGCATCCCCGGAATATAATGATAACTCTTAAAGGAAAGTTTTGAGATACAAAATTGAAATATTGGGTTCGAAATTGCGCTTGTAATAGTTTGAGGATTTAATACACATGTTCCACTCTGCCATGCGTTATCAATATCGATCCACGTTTTGGAATTTTCAGATTTTAAATAAATCGGTTTGTAGAATTGTCACTATATGTCCAATGTCAATATACCTAGGTTGGTGCGCATGAAATGTCGGATTATTAAGTGACTGTATAATGTATATTGTCAGTGCGTGAGTTACCCACTTGTCCATCTTCTTAACCTTGCCAATCTCTGAAAGGTGTCTCAATATCGTTGTAATCAACATATCAACTTTCAGTCAAATTTGGCCGGTTGGCACAAAATTTTGCACAACGTACTGAAGTTAGGATAGCCTAACGTGTGTCAAGTTTTATTTAAATCGGTTCAGATTTAGATATAGTTCTCATATATATGTTCGTCCGAAGAAGCCCATTATACCAAATTTAGGCGAAAAAGTGGACCCATATTTAAAATTTTTAAACCCATAATATAAAATTTCGGCGAATTCGCTAGAATAGTGCGCTCAAGAACCCCAAAATTGTGGGGTATCCTTAAATACCTATACGTAGGCAGATATATCTCATCTTCGAACTTGACCTGCCTGTAGACAAAATACAACTCTATGCGAAATTTTGGCAATCTATCTCAATTCTTTTAAATTAATATACCCTCCACCATAGTAAGGTACAAATTTACGCGGTTATTGATCGTACGATTAAGTCGGTTCACATTTAGACACAGATCATATATTTAATGTAGTCCACTTTCATGTCAATGGTCTTTAAAAATGCGAGGTCTGTTAGAATGCATCTCTTGAATATAGCCAAAGTGGTAAAGAATTCCCATTATTAGGTTTTTTGTGTGATTTTGCACACATTTTAACCGAATGGACACTTAATTGATTTGCATTGTGTCAAATCTTCCTACCAAAAAGTTACCATGACATAAACCTCCATATGTCTAAGATCTCGAACGATTTAAGGTATCGGCCGAACTTACCGACACTTTTACTTGTTCAAAGTATTCTCCAATTGTTCAAGCCAGATTGAAATACCTTCAAAACATGATTTTTGTAAGGATTCAACAGAATCTTCCTGCGTTGAAAATTGTTGGCATTATTTTCTTGATGTGGTTGATAAATCCGAGCTTTATGACCCATCAATTCCACGTTTTGGCCAGATAAAAAGTGTGAGAGCTCGCATGACATTAACACAATGATTTGCCTTTTCTTATTCGTATTTCTCCTAATATTTCAGGTAAGCAAATTGGAAGGCAGCCCACAATTTGATTCGGCGTGCTTCTTTGTTGAACAACTTTCCTTGAAATTGGCTCGGTTTCGAAGACCCACACAGTCACTTGGCAAACTGTGCGGGATTCCGCTAAAAAAATCTTGTCTGGTCATCATACTTTTAGAAGAAGGACTCCTCACCTCTACGATATGTCAAATGACGATCTTACATTATATCCATCCATTTCGTCCATTTTTATCTTTTTAGATGGAACAACATTTGATTTTTTTAATCGCTATTTATACCCTACACAACTATGTTGTCAGGGTATTATAGCTTTGTGCAGCCCCAAAAGTTTGTAACGCCGCGAAATATTGATCCTAGACCCACCTTTAAGTATACCGATCGTCATATCTCGACTAGCTGAGTCGATCTAGACATGTGTGTCCGTCCGTCCGTCCGTCCGTCCGTCTGTCCATTATAATTTGTAAACACGATACAGGCCACAGTTATGGACCAATCTTCACGAAATTTTGCATGTAGGATGGGTTCTGGCCAATGAAGACCCCTATTGTTTTTGGGAAAGATCGGTTAATATTTAGGGGATGAAATGGACCAAATACTAAATTTTTGTCGGTTTTTCTGGTCGCTCCAGAGGCCGTAATAATGGCCCGAACATCGTGAAATTTTGCATGGAGAAGCGGATCGGGCCTGTTTGGATAAAGCATGCCTGTTTGGTCAATATTTAGCGGGTCAAATGGACCCTGACTTTTGTGTGAAAAATGACAAAATGTGTATTCTATGGCGTATATATTTACCCCTGAAGAACATTTACCCGAGAAGTTGATATTATATCTAAGAGGAGTGGTTGACCTTTAAATTAAGACCAATTATATTGTTGTATGTGCTCGGATGTGGGAGTTACACCTAAATATTTAAAGGTATCTCCGTATTCGTATATTATTTAGTAACCCATTATCACTTTGGAGAGCGGAACTATCGCGCTGATCGCTTTGAAATGTTCCATGTGGTTCCAGTTATGGTCAAGGACAACGCCTATAATTTTCGATGATGATCAGATAAAAATTTTGGAATGATCAGATTTTCGATGATGATCAGATAAAAATTTTGGAATGAAGTGGACCGAAAACTTAATTTTTTGTGTTATTTTCGAGTCGATCTATAGACCACAAATGAAAGCCGAACATCACAACACAACCCACGGTGAAGGGAATCTGGACAATAGCTGTACTGAATACTCGTAATATTCGGAAAATATGTCAGTGTGAGGAAGAGGTACTCGTTACCTCTAATCGGGCAAGAGGGTGTAAATATCACGAAATATTGGCCAGGCTCGGAATAAACATCCGCAGAAAATTTGAGTTCCGTGGTAGTTGTGTAGGGTATCGTATGGTCGGCCCCGTCCGACTATACTGCTCCGCTCACTGGTTTTTATTTAACAATTATATTGAAATATGTGAATATATTTTTAAAGTTTCAGATTTTCTTCATTACGTTATGACTCGTTGCGGATAATATAAGTTTGATTTTTCTTAACGTTTAGACATTGAAAAACTTTTAATGGAAAAATTCTTCATAGTCCGTAATATACGAACTAGCTTCCAATTTTTTTTCACAATGAAAATATTATTTATGAATCAGCCCTTTAAATTATTTTTTCAAAAGAAAGAAAACATATTTACATATGAAAGAAAAAATAACAACACACGCTATTATTATTTTTCCTCTTTTCACAATGTATTTATTCACTTGCCACAAGAAACCTAACGATGAAAACTTATTATAATTCTACAAAACAATAAGCAACCATTTCTGCATACAGAAAAAAGGAAAATGCTCACTTTTTACAACGGGCATAACGTTTGCATATAAAGAGCAAAACACGCTGACATTCCATTCATGGAAAATAACAAAGCTTCTTGTTGTTTTTGCTGTTTATATTTACAAAGAAGAAACGCCAACCATCTGAGCATCCGAGCTCGTATATGTATGGGCATAGCCGGGTTTTTGTATTTATTTGCGGGAGCGTGTGTGTGTGATTCACACATATCTTGACATTCATTAAAAATTATGTTTACCTCACGACAACCTTGACCTACGGCAATGTAAACAAAAAGTCATAACCACTTGGGGGGTTTTCCTCAGCATTATTAAAAACCAAAATGAGTTTTAAGAACTGTTTATCGGTAAGCAGTTATGGAGGTTAGTTTATCGGTTACCCTAAGTACACGTATGACGGTAATTTTTCCAAAATAGTTTCTTAGAGGCATTACGAATATTTTTATATAATTTTCACCTACGACCCTGGGCAAAATGGCAGTTCCACAATAGAGCCAGTAAAATTTTATGGAATTCCAAAATTAAAATGCCACATTTCTCCCCTTTTGTTTTTATTTTTTTTTTAAATTTCAAAATAAAAAACTCTTCAATTTGCCTCCTATAATTAAATAAAATTGTTCTAAATGCGAATATCCTTTTAAATTGCCTTTTGCCATTTACACCACCAACCAAGATGACTTATGGCAGCAGCTGCTGCTCGCTGGTGTTAAACTTAACGAACTGTGAATGCTGATTGTGTGGGAATAGTTATTTGTGCTGTTGTTGTTATTCTCCTTGCCGTTGAATGTAAATATGCTGGTCTATTTTACACTCTTCTATACTCAAGGGTTATTATATTTTTATGTGCTAAGTAAGATACAACTACGATATATTTTCTTCTGCTTTCCTTTTCCCATGAACTTCAGTTTGTGCACTTTAACTTGACACCAGGAAGCAACAATCGACTAAACAACCCAGATCGGTTTCTAATTTATATACACTATACTACATACATACAAACAAACATAAAATTTTATGACTTTGGAATCTATGAACATGTGGTTGAATGTGTGTTACGTGAAATCCTTGGAGACAATAGGTGAAACTTATCTGATATTAAAGAAAAATATTTTTAAAGAATTTTTTTTCAATGATTTTTTTAAGAATATTTTTTTCAGGGATTATCACAGGCGTGGATATTTTAAGACTATTTTTTCAGGGATAATAAACGGCGTGGATTTTTTAAGAATACTTTTCAAGGTTCTATTCTAGGCGTGGATTTTTAAACAATATTTTTTCCAAGGACTACCGTAGGCGTGGATTTTTAAACAATATTTTTTCCAAGGACTACCGTAGGCGTGGATTTTTAAACAATATTTTTTCCAAGGACTACCGTAGGCGTGGATTTTTAAACAATATTTTTAAGGGTCTATTCTAGGCGTGGATTTTTAAACAATATTTTTTAAGGGACTATTCTAGGCGTGGATTTTTAAACAATATTTTTTTAAGGGTTTATTCTCGGCGTGGATTTTTAAACAATATTTTTTCAAGGGTCTATTCTAGGTGTGGATTTTTAAACAATATTTTTTCAGTGGTCAATTCTAGGTGTGGATTTTTAAACAATATTTTTTCAGTGGTCTATTCTAGGTGTGGATTTTTAAACAATATTTTTTCAAGGGTCTGTAGGAGGCGTGATCCATCCATTGAAATATTCAGCTAATATATACCGCGAGTTCACCCATAATAACTATAAATATGTGTTTAGGCGTTGCGTTAGTTGCCCACACTCGGAAAAACTACTAAGAAAAAACAAAGAAAAAAAAACCAAACCCAATGTTGACGACCCCCGCACGATCTGCGAATCTGTACTTGGAATGAGCGCACGTGGTACAGAACCGGCGCAGTTTTCGCTTTGGCGGATGTACTAAAGAAGTACAAATGCGATGGAAAGGGACAGACGTAAGTAAATCAAACGATTACGCACTGTATTATAGCTGCCATGAAACGAGACATGAATATGGTTGCGGATTTATGGTTAACAAGAGAATGAGCGAGTTGCTATAATCCGTATAAAAGCGAAGTTCTTTTACATCAGTCTTATTTGCGCCCATGCTCCGACCGAAGACAAAGATCATATTTTACGAGAGCCTAGAAACAGCATATGACAGCTGCCCTGGCCATAATATTAAAATTCTGCTAGGTGATTTTAATGCAAAAATCCGAAGGAAAAATATTTTTGACCCCACTGTCGCAAAATTCAGTCTCCATGAAGAAACATTCGTCAACGGCATGAGGTTGATTGACTACGCCGCAGCAGAAAAAATTGGTAGTTAGTAGCACCAGGTTCAAGCATCTTGACATACACAAGGCCACCGGGATGTCTCCTGATCAAGCAACGATAAATCAAATTGATCATGTTGTGATAGACGGAAGGCATTCATCCAGTGTAATAGACGTTCGATCGATCCGAGGAGCGAATATCGATTCGGACCATTACCTTGTGGCAGCCAAGGTACGCACTCGTCTTAATTCAGCAGCAAAGCTGCGATCTAAAACTACGCATGGAAACTCACAAGTCGAAAAGCTGCAAACACAACAGTCAGCAGAAGCCTACTCTGCTCAAATTATCCACCTGATTGACGAAAGCACTTCTTGTCCCGATAATAGTATAGAAGCACAATGTTCCACCCCCTACAAACTGCAGCAAAAGCAACACTTGGGTACCCAAAACCACCATCAAGAAGCTCATGGTACGATCAGGAGTGTCGTAATGTTACCGATGTGAAAAACGCAGCGTATAGAGCAACCCTGCAGACAGTAGCAGCACGTAGTGCAATGGACAATTATCGTTGGACAAGAAGAGAGGAGAAACGTATTTTCAGAAAAAAAGAAGAAAAAACAAGAAAAACGTGAGCGTGAGCAAATCGAGATGTACAGGAGTCAGAATGAAGTCCGGAAATTTTACCAACGAGTAAAACACCAAACCGAAGGCTTTTGTACAGGCACATCTTCCTGTAGAGATGAAGAACGAAACCTGGTGGCAGATACAGACGGCTTGTTGAGGATTTGGAAGGAGCATTTTGAAAAGCTTCTGGTATCAAATTGTGGCGGTGAAGAAGATACCCCAGAACCAATAAGAGATGACGGTATAAAGTGTATACCACCTAGCCAAGATGAGGTCAGAATAGCATTTAATCGACTGAAGAACAATAATGAAGGAGCATACACCACCTGATTAGTACAAGTTGGGTAGAGGAATGCATGCCCAATGATTGGAACTTCAGCATCCTGCGTCCCGTGCACAAAAAATTTGACAAGACGATATGTGCCAACTATAGAGGAATTAGTCTTCTTATCATCCCATAGCATATAATGTGTTATCCAGTGTGCTGTGTGAACGACTGAATTCAATGGTCAATGACATTATTGGACCATACCAATGCGGCTTCAGACCTGGCAATTGCATCTTTGACCAGATTTTCACTCTGCGCCAAATCCTGGAAAAGACCCACCAAAACATTTCACATATTCGTCGACAATAAAGCCGCATTTGACAGCCCTATCCGTTCAGAGGTGTTAAAAGCCATGTCTGCGTTCGGCATTCCTGCAAAATTAATATGTCTATGCAAGATAACTTTAAGTGACACAGGGTCAGCAGTTAAAGTCGAAATGGACCTATCGGAGCCCTTCAATACCGAACGAGGGTTCAGACAGTTTGTCTTGTGATCTCTTTAACTTTCTGCTGTAAAAAGTTATAAGAGAAGCAAAGGTGAACAGAAATGACACTATGTACACCAAACAACACATGTTACTCGCCTACGCCGATGACATCGATATAATGGGTCGAACATTGCGAGCGGTAACAGCCACCTTGAAAAAATTGAGAAGGAGTCTGCCAAAGCGGGTCTGGCAGTAAATGGCGAGAAGAGCAAGCTGATGGTATCAACGCGCAAGACGTCCAGTAGACTCGGACCAACTGTGGAACTTGAGAACTACGGCTTCGAGGTAGTTAAAGACTTTATATACATTGGTACCGCCATAAATAAAACGAATGACATCAGTTTTGAAATTCGAAGAAGGATTGTGATGGCCAACAGATGCTACTATGGTCTAAGTAAGCAGTTTAGAAACAAGGCCACCTCCCGCCAGACCAAACTCACACTTTACAAGACGCTGATACTGCCCGTGCTTTTGTATGGATCAGAAGCATGGGTACTTGCGCAAGCAAATGAGGCTCTTGGGGTGTTGAGGCTCTTGGGTGTTCTTTCTCCAAAAGATCTACGGGCCGATCTGCGTCGACGGTGAATATCGGCATCGAATGAACCACGAGCTTTACAATTTATACGCGGACATCGACATAGTCAGTCGTATTGAGCTGCAGCGACTACGGTGGCTAGGCCATGTTGTGCGGATGAATGAAAATGCCCCAGCTCAAAAGGCATATTAAAATGAGCCTACTGATGGTTCCCGTAGAAGGGGAAGGTCACGAATTAGATGGACCGAATTAGATTAGACCAGGTAGAAAACAACATCTTGGAAGGTGGTCTTCCAAATTGGTGGACTTGCGCACAAGACCGACGCGCTTGGAAATCTTTTTTAAGCTCGGCTTATGGAACAACCGTTCTGTAACAAGCCAGCTAAGTAAGAACAACGAAAACGTGACCGTAAGAAAATCGAGATGTACAGGAGTCAGAATGAAGTCCGGAAATTTTACCGACGAGTAAAACACCATCTTGACACATCTTCCTGTAGAGATGAACAAGTAAACCTGGTGACAGATACAGACGGCTTGTTGAAGATTTTGAAGGAGCATTTTGAAAAGCTTCTGGTATCAAATTGTGGCGGTGAAAAAGATACCCCAGAACCAATAAGAGATGACGGTATGGAGTGTTTACCACCTAGCCGAGATGAGGTCAGAATAGCAATTAATCGAATGAATGAGAATGCCCCAGCTCAAAAGGCATATAAAAGCGAGCCTACTGGTGGTTCACGCAGAAGAGGAAGGCCACGAATTAGACCGACGCGCTTGGAAATCTTTTTTAAGCTCGGCTTATGGAACAACCGTTCGGTAACAAGCCAGCTAAGTAAGTAAGTATAAAAGTGTGGATTTTAAAAGGATTATAAAAGTCCTGCATTTTTTAAAGAATATTTGGACTACATAAAGAATATTTTTTGAAGAGTCTATAGAAGGTGTGGATTTTTTAAAATTTTTTTTAAATTTTGTCAAGGGTGTTGATTTAAAAAAAAAAACTTAGGACTACAACATTATGGGTGGATTTGTTAAAGAAATGTATGTACTTGGTAATTTTTCGACATACTCCCAATAGAGAAGACATTTTATTTAAAGGGTAGTCACAGCTATTTATTAGTTTTAATAATTTAACCTTATGTATAAAACATGTGACAAGTCGTTTAACTTTGTCAATTGGAGGTTATTGTTAAACGTCACACAATTTAAATTTACACATATTAAAGAGACAGGTGAAAATACATATGACAAACAAGTTGGAAATGTTATTTATGGGTAAAGAAGAATAACCTACAAAACAAAAATATTTGTTTCTGGTGTTTGAAAAGTAGTTGTTCTATAAATTACTAAAAAGGTGTAAGCGTTCGTTTCCCTTCCTCTTAAAACCCTTGACATACTTTAACGAATACAAAAAAAAAACATTCATATTTCCTTTCGAATGTGACACAATGCCTTGTTTTCGTTTTCATTCATATGCGGCATAATTTCCTTCTATTTTTTGCCACAGGATATACCAACAACTGTTTCACATCCAACATTCAAATCCTCTTCGTGCTGCTAAATAGGAGTACACACTCAACAGTCATAAATTATTCATTACTCATAGCTTCCTGTGTTCCTTGTGTTCGTTTTGCTATGCGAGGAGTGATGATTAATTGTCCATAAGTTCAACACTAATTTCAACGATAAATTAATTTCGATTTTATGCAAATTTCAATTTTGCTGTTGTCATTCAACGCTCTGGCAAAAAATTCAAAGTTGACCAGGGAGGGAATTTCGGCAATTTATCACGTTCACAAAATTATGATGATTAATTTCTGTTCATAAAAATATTTATATTTAAATAATACTGTAGTTCATATAAGTTGAATGAGCTCTGATTTGAATATATTATCATGTTTGTTTTTGTACTATGAATGACCTATGGAATATCCTTGACTCACTTCGAGATGTAGTACAGGGTTGCCCATATTCGACGGACCCATGTTTTTTTTTTTAAATCAAAGAAAAAAATAAAAATTTGGCGGTTGGCAATGTTAATCATTTAATTTGTTCCTAGTAGATTTGTTCACATAAATTTTTGAATATGATATCTCTTAAATGGCCGCCTCTGGCGTTGATGACGTTTTGTGCCCTTTTTGCTGCATTTTCCATCATTTTTGCCAACATTTCGGCCGGAATAGAGACTGTTTCTTCACGAATGTTGTCCTTTAGCTCTTCTACGGTCCTTGGCTTGTTAACGTAAACCTTTGACTTCAAATATCCCCACAAGAAGAAGTCAGGCGGCGTCAAATCGGGCGAAAATCGATTGTTATGCGACTTGTGTGCGGTAGAGCGCCCTCTTGTTGAAACCAGAACTGCCTTATACACTTTCGACGAATAATTGGCATCACAAAATTGGTCATCATGTTGCGATAACGCTCCTGATTGATGGTAACAGCATGGCCATTTTCATTTTGAAAGAAAAACGACCCAATGACCATTTTCGCACTAACGCCGCACCATACTGTGACTTTTTCGTCCTGAAGAGGCACTTCTTGAATTTCCTGATGATTTTCAGTTGCCTAAAAACGGCAATTTTGCTTATTTACGGTCCCATTCAATGTGAAATGGGCTTCATCGGACATGATAATTTTGTTCCAAAATTGCTCGTCATCTTCGGCCATTTCGATGACTCTTTGGGTCAATTCCAATCGACGAGGCTTGTCCGCAGGCAACACTCTTCAATTGAATTTTGTACGGGAACAAATGCAAATCAATGCGAATAATCCGCTGTAAAGTGGACCGAGCCATGCCCAACTGCTGAGAACGGCGTTTTTGGGATGTTCTTGGGGACCTCTCAACACTGGCTCGTACGGCAGCGATATTCTCGGCCGATCGCCTTGGTCGACTTTTATATAGCCTCTTCGGATTAGAAAGAGCCTTACCAGTCGAAAATTTTTCGTATAAACGCTTAATGGTGTTGTTAGAAGGCGCACTTCTCACATTTTTTAATGTTTTAAAAGCACGTTGAGTTTTCACAATTGATTTCTTCTGTTGAATGTAAATTTCAACTATTTCAGAGTGCTCGTGTGGCGTGTATTGGTACATGGTAAAAATCTGCTTGGACTGACGCTTCAAACGCAGTATGTCATTAAGCGATGTGACATCTCTGTCAAAAGTTATGTCGATGGGTCCGTCGAATATGGGCAACCCTGTATATGATTTTTTCATTCAGAGTCAAATGTTCATTGAATACGTTTGATTCGAAAAAAGTCAAAAAATGTTGTATTACAAATTACTTTAAGTATTTTGTTATGTTTGTTATCTTCATTTCATCGAATAATTTTGTCAACATGCTTTACTTTTTTTCAACGGAATTTATTTGCTGAGACAACACAAATTGAAATGCGATAAGTGAAGTTGTTGTTTTTCTTGTACTTTCTTCGTATTTGTCTTGTACAAATAACATACAAAAAAAAAATTGGAAATTGACTGAAAAACATTGAAAACATCGTATAATATATTGTGTTAACATATTAATTTGGTTCGAAGAAACATTACAGTTGTGATTGTAAATAGTCTTTACATATTTTTTCTAGTATTAAATATAGAATTTTTGAGTTTAAAAACGTCTTCGAAACTCTTGGAACTATTAATATTTGTTGAAAATGGTAGGCCCTTAGCATGTCTTCATAACGTGCTGACCCTTCAGCACTCTCTTTTTGTAGTTATTTGTGATTTCTTCTTGGTATGCATATGCTTGTTCACAACATTTGTCTTTCTCGTCACGTTATAACAATAAATGTCGAAGCATATGTGGTGGTCAGCATCAACATCATATCTCACCATTACAATAAAACTGAATTTGAATTGTATTAAAACAGGTTTGGCATTCGGTTTCCAAAAATCATAATTTTTACCCAATGTACAAGACCTAATGTGAAAAATATTCAAACCATGTTCTCAGAATCGCATATGTGTTTGTTTTGAATTTTTCACAAAATAAAAAAACATTTAAACGTTTTTTGGGTGCCATTAAATATTCATATGTTTATTTATTATTTCACCTTTGAACGCAGTTGGTCTCTGTCAAAATACCATTACACCTTTTTAATAATTTATAAAAAAAATTAAAATCTTAAAACAAATATTTTTTGTTTTTGTGGTACATCAACCGAGTTTTGTAGATTATGGCTGTAAACACATAAATAACATTTTCAACTTGTTTGTCATCTTTTCACCTGTCTGTTTAATATGTGTAAAGATGAATTGTGTGGGGAGTTTAACAAAAGCCATCAGTTGACAAAGTTAAACGACTTGTCGCATTTTTTATGAATAATGTAAAAATATTAAAAATAATAAATGATGTTACAGAGAGTTAATTTTCAGGTGATTTTTCATCATTTCCAACATTTTGTCTTAAAAACATTCTTTAAAAAAATCACGGCTCTTTTTGTTGTGGTTCTTGAAAAAATATTCTTTAAAAAATGAAGGCTCTTTTTGTTGTGGTTCTTGAAAACATATTCTTTAAAAAATGAAGGCTCTTTTTGTTGTGGTTCTTGAAAAAATATTCTTTAAAAAATCCACGCCTATTGTTGTGAACCCTTGAAAATATTCTTTAAAAAATCCACGCCTATTGTTGTGATGACCCTTGAAAAAATATTCTTTAAAAAATCCACGCCTATTGTTGTGATAGCAATACGTATGTAGTCGAAGCAACA